>NC_061109.1:8533621-8551121 GCF_015104395.2 Macrobrachium nipponense
CTGTGTCTGACTATGAAGAAATTAAAACACCTTTTATAAGATTATGCTGCTTGCTTTTATTATTTAGACTTCGTGGATCATTACCAACACGGTTGCACGTTAACAAACTATCTCCCGATTATTTAATCTGTTACTATATGTATCTCATTTTGGTATATGACTTTCGATTATCAGTTTTGCCATCAATATTTTTCTCGCATATTATCATTTTTACATGAGCATATTTTCAAAGATTTATTTTTATGACTATCCATCGATATCGGTAGACTTGTTTCAATGTGTGGCTTTTGTTGTGACTACTCTCGTCAATCATATACGGTTTTTTTTTTTTTTTTTTTTTTTTTTTTTAAACCGGCAGATCCTGATATTAACGAGATTTTCCAAACGCCACGAATAACACTGTTCGCTAATCTGACGTTCGAAGTTGCTAAATGTAGCATTCGTAGCTTCGCTCGAAAGTAGCGGAGGAGTACACAGTGGGTTATTTTAAGAGGGAGGCCATGGAAGACATTGATTCCTTGAAGACGTGTATTGAATTGTTTCTTGCGAATGGACATATTTTTGGACAGTTCCTCTCTATATGTACAGAGCTCCCATGAGAGGTGAGTTACACAGTGGAATAACATGCCTGAACTTGGATAAAAGTGTCAATAATAATAATACCCATTCATGACAGCAGTTGAAGGGAGGCCATATTGAGAGAGAGTGGTGGCGATGAGGGCGTGATGGAACTCTGTAATGAATTCTCGTATGTGTTGCAATCAACGATCACATAAGAACAATAGATTGGGCACAGGATCAAATAAGTGGAGCCAACTGGTGAGCGCTACCTACAACAAGCGTGAGTTAAAAATTGCTAATACTCCGAGCTCGGTTTGGCGTTTCTATCCTACACCAAGATGGCGGCGATGCTAAATCTCCCGTAATACTTGTTAAATGGCTGTGCCCAATCTATTGTTCTTATGTGATCGTTGGTTATCACCTTCAAAGAGCAGTCATAGTGGTGGGGAAGTTGGTTACACCCTTCAAAGAGCAGTCATAATTGTGGGAACTTTAAAATATGAATGAACCATGTATGACTGTTTACCTCAACACAGATGTGCAAACATCGGGTGTTTGTAGCCCTCAAGTCATCCCCCACACAGCATGAAGAATCAAAGCGAAAACTTGTCTTTCTAGAAACCAGAGAAACTGTTGGCAATGAAACCTGTGAATGGGACCATGCCACTTATGGCCGTTCCCAAGCCATAAACTGGTGTCTGATTAACTGTCAGACAATCTAGGCTTAACAAAGAAGTTTTTTGCATAGTGCACTCATCTCCAGCACCATATGATCCTTCTTGTGAAAGCATTCAGGAAGTATGTTACGTCCTTCACAACTCTCGACGCTGTCATGGAATATTGGCAAATACTCTTAGCAAAAGAGATGTGGTACAACACTTCACCACATTCATCACCTTTTTGGGGTCATTACCCTTTTCAACAAATTCCCATGGAATGTGCCTCTGCAATTGACAAATTTTACTAGAGTGACAACTTCGCCATTTCAGGAATCGATAACTGTGCGACAATGACTGATAACAAATTAGAATAAGACAGTAACCCCGGTCAAACAATTTTTAATAGGTGTACTCAAAATGATCTTACTGTCAACACCAGCACTCATTTTTGCTGCAGACAACAAAAAGGTTAAGGACCATGCATCAGTTCATATAAATACCACACCAGTAATTTGTTAAGTGTGGCAAGAAAGCATTTTATTAAACACCAACTCTGGTCAAAGTTTTGCATTCAGCTGTAATCATTTCCCTACGGCACTGCTACGGCCTTTTTCCTATCATCAACGTTCCTTGCCTTTCTCAAGAAATAGTCCAGCGTCCGTGAGTTGTCTACACCATATTATCCTCAACCTAAAGGTCATGTTGAAGCATATGTAAAGAAAACGAAAAAACTACTCAAGATTTCACCAACAAGAGACTTCTTTGCTAAGGATATATTTACTCCAGGTCTGCTAGAACTGTGAAACAACTCTCACAGATGAATGCTGATGGACACGCTCCTCTCGTGCATAAAGCAAGGACATCCTCTTTGCCTAATACTTCTCTGCCATTTGAGTGTCTTTGTTCAGCAAAAGATATGACAAAAAATATACTACTCTCCAAGAGCAAACATCTTCAGTCCCACAGGTTTGGTATTGTGGTGGAGATTCAACACTGTCACCAAATGCTTAGATACAATTGGCACAAGAGATATAAATTTTGTTTAAAAACTAATTTTCTAGTGAGTTACTTATTCCAAATTTGAATGGAGGAATGGTTAGAGTTGTATTTATATTATCAATATTCTTAGCAGGGTCAGGTTATGCATGTATACGTATCATATTTCACATTACTGTCAGGATTTTAAAAGTTTTATGCCCGGAGCGCCTAAAGGGTTAATTTCATGGAAACGAGACGAATTTATACTTTTTGAGTCTGAACATAACTACTGAGGTAGGTGAATTATGATGAAAGGAAGAGACGGTCATCATTATAACTGGTGAGTGAGAGGTAGAAGCAGTGGGTGGGTGGGACAGATGGCCCCTGGGAGGCAGCAAAGGACGAAGTAGCAGAATTGGGCGGGAAGTGGACGTGAGTGGGGTGGGATGGTCGTCGGAGTCTTTGATCAGATGAAAGAGGAAACGTATTATTTGCGGAAAGGGTCGGCGGTTACCGATGATCGCTGTGATTATAGGGGTCTAGGCCCAGTGTCATGGCCGGGTCGTGATGTCAAATTGATAAGAAGTTGGCCGAGGGACGAAAGGTTTTCGCGAAGCTGGGATTGCGGCGCAGAGACGCCACTACGGTAGCCCACTGAAATCGACCAAATGATATAAAGAATTGCTTGGAAAATCTGCTGCAAAAAAAAAAAAAATAAATAAATAAATAAATAAAAAATAAAATATGGCGTTTAAGGAAATGAAGGCATTGTGATGATGGAAGACCGAGGTGGAAATCGTAAAGGAAACAGATGTAAACCAATTTTTTCTCCCAATACCTTTATTCTTATTAAGGAATCTCCAGCAACAACTTACAGAATTATACAAACAATAATATAATAATAATAATAATAATAATAATAATAATAATAATAATAATAATAATAATAATAATAATAATAATGTCCAAAGGGGTCCACAATAATTCGAAAGCTTTGTAAAGTGTTTTTAAATTATACACGAACTATTAAAAAAATTTTATTTTTGTGGACCCCTTAGAACGTTATATAAAATCTCGTGTTAGAGAGTTTGTCCCAACAAATAATAATAATAATCAATAATAATAATAATAATAATAATCAATAATAATAATAATAATAATAATAATAATAATAATAACATAAGCTAATATAAACGCTTTATTGAACTTAGCATTACAGAGTAACTAGGGGTAATATTTTCCATAAATACATCCACATATACATACCACATGTACTATACCATTGAGAAATTTAATTCAAAAACGGGAAAAATAAACAACGAACCGTAAAAATTAAAAGAATGGAAAAAAAACAATAAACAAGAGGGAGCAGAAGTATAGAAGACATAGAGAAAGGGTATAGAATATGAACAGGGGATTTAATGAGCATAATGGGTATTGGAGACCACCCAAGTACGTCAGGTAACTCCGCCATGGAGAATTGGTCTCATGAGAGAGGGTTCCAGGGAGCCAGTCTGCAATTACTGATTTTGGATGGATATACCGATCGATTGTCTTCTCTTGCAAAGCAACATGAGAGAGAGAGAGAGAGAGAGGTTGAGTTGGGGGACAAGGATAACGAAAGAGAGAGGGAGAGAGAGAGAGATGTGGGGGGTTTGAGTTGGGGAACAAGAATAACGAGAGAGAGAGAGAGAGAGAGAGAGAGAGAGAGAAAATATCTTGGGAACAAGAATAACGAAAGAGAGGAGAGAGAGAGAGAGAGAGAGAGAGAGAGAGAGACCTTACCTTACAGACCTTACAGTTCGTTCGGGTTGCCCCAGGTCCCTCAGTGTGAGGCGCCTCTAATGTCCACCAGAGAGTTGCTAGTACATCTTCCGGTATATTTTGCATCTTCCAATCTTGGATGGTCTGGGATGCAGTTTAGATATTTGTCGAGCTTATTCTTAAACACATCTACGCTCACTCCTGATATATTCCTCAGATGAGCTGGCAACGCATTGAATAGACGCTGGCATTATCGATGCTGGTGCGTAGTGGATTAATGTCCTGTGTGCTTTCCTATTATTTTTCCTGGTATAGTTTTTTGTTTTGGCACTATTAATCTACCTCTGCTTGCTCTTTCTGATATTTTTAGTTCCATGATATTTTCTGTTATTCCTTCTATCTGTTTCCATGCCTGAATTATCATGTAGCGTTCTCTTCTCCTTTCTAGACTATATAATTTTAAGGATTGTAGTCTTTCCCAGTAGTCTAGGTCCTTAACTTCTTCTATTCTAGCTGTAAAGGACCTTTGTACACCCTCTATTTGTGCAATATCCTTTTGATAGTGTGGGTACCATATCATATTGCAATATTCAAGTGGACTACGAACATATGTGTTTTATAAAGCATAATCATGTGTTCAGCTTTTATTGTTTTGAAGTGCCGTAACAACATTCCCATTTTGCTTTACATTTTGCCAACAGAATTGCTATTTGATCATTGCTAACATGTTCCTATTCATCATCACACCAAGGTCTTTAACTGCTTCCTTATTTGTGATTGCCTCATTATTAGGTCCCCTATATGCAATATAGCTTTCCTTCTCTGTCTCCATAATTTATTGATTCAAATTTATCAGAGTTAAATACCATCCTATTTACCTCTGCCCAATCATATACTTTGTTAAGGTCTCTTTGTAGAGCGTTCCTATCTTCATCACAAGTAATTTCTCTACTTATTCTTGTGTCATCAGCGAAACTACTCACTACCGAATCCTAACATTACTGTCTATGTCTTCAATCATAATAACAAACAATATTGCAGCTAGCACCGTACCTTGTGGCACACCGGATATTACCTTGGTTTCATCCGATTTCTCATCGTTTGCAATAACTATCTGTTTTCTGTTGTGTAAAATTCTTTAACCATCTTCCTACTTTATCCACGTATTGTGTTTTCTAATTTTCTTTGCTATATTATGGTCTACTTGTCAAAAGCTTTGCAAAGTCTAGATAAACCACACTGTTTCATTTCCGCTTTTCATATTTTTGAATAGTTTCTCACGGTGGACTAACAGTTTGGGTTTGTGTACTTTTCGGGTACGAAACCGTGTTGTCCTATATTAAACCAAATTATTTTTATCAAATGTTTCATAATATTTTTCTTCATTACCCTTTCATACACTTTCATAATATGTGATGTTAGACTCACAGCCTATAATTACTTGCCTCTAGTCTTGATCCACTTTTGAAAGTAGGGTGATATATGCTAATTTGTGCTCATCATAAATCTTGCCTGTATCTACACTTTGCCTTAATAATATTGCAAGTGGCTTTGCGATAGAATGAACTACTTTCTTTAACAAAATAGCAGGGACTCCATCCGGCCCTGCAGCAGCTCCATTTTTAATTTCATTAATTGCCTGCACAATATCAGCTTCATTAATTTCTATGTCAGCTAAATATTCACTATTTTCTTCCCCTACTTCTATATCATTATCTTCATTATCTATTCTAGGGGTGAATTCTCTCTTATATCGTTCTGCCAGTATGTTGCAAATTTCCTTTTTTTCATTCGTTAATCTCCCTTCAATTCTCAGAGGGCCTATTTCTATTCTTCTTTTATTCATCTTCTTCGCATATGAGTATAATAGTTTGGGGTTTTGCTTGATATTTAATAGGGTTTTTTCTTCCAAGTCCCGTTTTTCATTTTCTTTTGATTGTATAATCTTTTGTTCTGCATTTTCTATCTTACTTTTTAGTTTATAACTTTCCATGCATTTTTTTTCTTTTGCAAGACCTTTTTTCCACTTTCTGATTTTCTGGAACAAGATCCTTCGTCTCTTGGTATGCATGAATGATGTTACTTTTTTCTTCTTCGGTATATATTTTTCCACTATTTCTCCAATATTTTATATAATATCTCCGTATTTACCCTTATGTCATCACTTACGAAAATGTTATCCCAATCTTTGTTTAATTCTTCATTAATTTCTGACCATTTTATATTTTTACTGTAGAAGTTGTAGTTTTCCATATCCTTCCCACTTTTTCATTTCTTGCTTATCTCTATTTTTCACTTGCTTTGGAATGAACTGTTTAATTCTATGACATTATGGTCTGAAATACTCGCATTATAAACTATTATTTCTTTAACATAATTCATCTCGTTCACAAATACTAGGTCTAAAGTATTTTCCTTTCTTGTTGGCAGGTGATTTATTTGTTGAATGTTTGTTCTAGTAGCATATCTAATAGCTTTTCAAATTGCCTCTTATCTTCTGCACTACTATTACTCTCTTTTTTTATATGTTATAAGTACAACCACAATCTCCTATTCGTTCTTTCCATTCTACGAAAGGAAAGTTGAAGTCACCAGATAGGAGAATAGTCCAGTCCTTGTGATTTCTACATATATCATCCATTTTTCAATTATTAAGTCAAACTCTTTAGTATTATTAGGAGGTCTATATATTACTATGTTCATCAATTTTTCAGATTCAAATTCTACCGCTATTAGTTCACATTCTGAGTTACTATATTTCTCTATATTTTTCCTTGTTTTTTGTCTTTCCCATATATTGCGGTCCCTCTTGATTCCTATTTTTTCTATCTGATCTATAAGTTTTGGAACCCTTTTATTTGATCATCATTTCCCAGTCTCTTGAATACCAGGTTTCACTTATATTCATTATATCTATTTTCTTTTCATTTTGGGTTAGTTCTTCTAAGTACTCTATTTTTCTTTTTGAGTTACTCGTAACTAAACCCTGCGCATTCATCACTATGATGGTTGCGTGTTTTCTCCTTCTTTATTTAATAATGGTAGTAATAAGGATTTTCCCATGTCTCTTTCCTGTTCTGGTATGTTGTTCTTTTTTTTCATTTCCAGAAATTCTGACATTAAAAAATCCAACTTTTCCATAATATTTTGATCTTCCTTCATCATAATTATTCATTTTGTGTCTGAATCTGCAATTTTCTCCGTTTCTGCAATATCCTCTTGCATAATAAATACAGTTATTATCTCTTGAGTAGAATTTCGGAGCTGATGCTTTGAAATTTTTTTGCTGCACCTCTGCATATCTCATTGGTGGTTTGCTTTTTCTCTTTTACCTGATATTCTTGATTTCTCTCTTTATTTGTTTCTTCTTATTTTGGATTTTATTACTTGGTTGGTTGGTTTATTTGATTATGATTCATGGCTACAGGGTGCATATATTTTGCATTTTTTTGTCGAACTTACATCCTTTTCCTTCTTTTAGTTTTTACATATTTTTGGATGCAGATCTCTGCAATCATCTCCATATCCATCTAAGTATGCACATTTACCATATATTTCATAGTTTTGACATATCTTAGGATGTTTGTAGTAACATCTTTCTCCAAATCTGCAATTCCCTCTTTCAAAAGGTTGCAGATTTTGTCTTTCTTGTCTATTTTTTCCTCTTCCCGTCATTGTGTTGATCTGGGTAGCCTCTTCGGATTTGCTTTTCTGTTGTCATATCGTAATTTATTTCTTCGTAGGTATGCTGCTTTATTGCCTCATAGTAGTATCAATGAGTATCTCTGCATCCATACTTTTATCTTGTTCTTTGTTTTCCTTATTTTTTTCTGTCATTTCATTTTTGTTTTACTTCTCTTCCGTTTTTCTCTTCTTCTTTTTCTTCTTCTTCTTCTCTTCCTCTTCTCTTCTTATCCTCAACTATTTGTACATTCAATCTTGATTTAATAACATTGTCCTATCCATGATAGACATGTTGAAACAAAAATTCTTGTATCTTTTCTCAAATCTTGTATTACCTCAGCACACTGTGGATGGGTCGGAATGTTGCATGCAGCACATTTTTCTGATTATGGTTTTGTGGATTGACTATGCTATACCAACCTTACACAGTTTGCATGCTTTTGGCATTCTTTTTCCTAATGCATCAATTAGGATATTCACAAGATTCACCTTATTCATTTTCTTTGTCGGAATATGTTGGTTTATGTATATTTTCTTTATGAGTCTCTTGACCACTTGGATTTTATTTGGAACTTCTTCAATTATTTTCAAGATGTTTTCATTAGATTTGTTCCAGTTTGAAGGATTATATCCTCTAATATATCTAGAATGCTTTTGTATCTTTTTTTTTTTTTGTTGGGGGGGGGTTTTTTTTGAGGACTGTTGCTGATTTCATAGATGAGAAAATGCCAGTTCCCTTCCTGCTACTCATCGTGAGAGAGAGAGAGAGAGAGAAAATATCTTGGGAACAAGAATAACGAAAGAGAGTGAGAGAGAGAGAGAAAAAAAAATACCTTGTGGGAAACGAAAAAACATACATCCTGATGGTATTCGATAGTATTCCATAATGAATTAAGTAGGGGAAGAGAGAGAGCGGGAGAGAGAGATTATCATCAAATATAAATCTTGAGAGAGTGTACATCAAAGGGAGATAGATATTAATATGGAACGTTATCAGACACAAGTGATACGAAAAAAAGAAAAAATCCTGGGATGAAATCCATAAACATACTGGGTTCAGAGAGAGAGAGAGAGAGAGAAGAGAGAGAGAGAGAGAATGTCAATCAAAATCATCCACACGCAGTTACATTTTTTTTTTTTTTGTTTTTTTTTTCAGCTTTATTCGGGCCCAACCAACCAATTTTGTTTCATGCGAATCCAAATTAAGCTGAAAATTGCTAGTGGCCGATGCTCTCTCTCTCTCTATATCATAGTGGGTCTGAAGAGGGGTGGAAAATATCGCCTTTATATTAAAGCCTGTTTACCTTCGCTGGAATTTACGAGTGGGATAATAAATAAATAATAATCTCGCGCCGCTCGTTCGTTTCTGAAACGTTCAAACGAGCTGAGGTTCGTTTTTAAAAAAGATTTAGCGACGCTAATCTCTCTCTCTCTCTCTCTCTCTCTCTCTCTCTCTCTCTCTCTCTCTCTTTTACAGTTTCAAGAAAGTAAGATTTTTTCCTTTATCGCTGATAGTGATGATTAGGAGAGAGAGAGAGAGAGAGAGAGAAGAGAGAGAGAGAGAGAGAGAGCAAACACGTTCAAGATAAACATCTGATGATTGATTTCACCCATAATTTCGTCTAAGATGTTAGCGTATGTATACTTTAGCGGAGCGCTAGCGCTAAGTGTATGTACTCACCTATACTATATTTTCTAACTCCTCAAGCCCCCACCCCCCCACCCCTTGGGAAACTGGGAAAATCGAAGACAAAAGGATATATATACCACTTCTCATATCACAGGAGATAAAAAAAGAAAAGTTAATTTTTTTTTTAAATCTCAAAAAGGCTTAACTCATGTTCAACAATCTTGAATTGCATCGATCTATCTCGGCCCTCATTAGCATCAGGAAAGAGAGAGAGAAGAGAGAGAGAGAGAGAGAGAGAGAGAGAGAGAGAGAGATTTTGATTATTGGACGCAGATTCTTTTTTAGTGATATCTATCTATCTATCTATCTATAATATAATATATATATATATATTATATATATGTGTGTGTGTGTGTGTGTGTGTGTGTGTGTGTATGTATACTGAATCACGAAAGTTTGGAACGTAATGAATCCATAAATAAAGGTATAAACACGAAGGAAAAAATAAACAACGGAGTTTCTGCAAGAACTTTCGACTCAACGTCCTTTACTCAGCAGAGTAAAGGACGTTGAGTCGAAAGATCTTTGCAGGAACTCCGTTGTCTATTTTTCCTTCGTGGGTTATTACACCTATATAGGATATATATATATTATATATATCATATATATATATATATATATATATATAAAAGGTATAACCCACGAAGGAAAAATAGACAACGGAGTTCCCTGCAACGATCTTTCGACTCAACGTCCTTTACTCTGCTGAGTAAAGGACGTTGAGTCGAAGTTCTTGCAGCAACTCCGTTGTTTATTTTTCCTTCGTGGTTTATACCTTTATTTATGGATTCATTACGTTCCAAACTTTCGTGATTCAGTTATACATACACACACACACACACACACACACACATATATATATATATATATATATATATACTATATATATATATAGATATATATATTATTATAATATACATATATATATATATGTATATGCCTGTATATTTACATATACGTATGTATATGTATATGTATACAAGGTGCTTCTCTAGCACGCAATTCATTATACTTCTAACCTGGTAATGATGAAATTTATAGCAAACTTGATATTACTTTGCCATATTGCGAAAGTATAATGATGGAAAGGTAAATATTAATGCTGGGTACAATAATAAACAAGCAAAAATGCGCCCAAGTTTTTTCTGCGCAATCGAGTTTTCTGCACTGCGCACAATGCTGTATAAAACCATCAGCTATGACCGGCAGCTCTCCAGTTGCTCACTAGATGAGGGAGAGTGAGGGTACCTCCCATGGCTCCTGAAAGCGCTGCCAGACGCATGATTTATGGCTAAATTTAACCTTGATTAAAATAAAAATTTCAGAGACTACAGGGCTACAATTTTTCATGTTTGATTATTGGAGAATGGATGATCAACATACCAGTTTGCAGCCCTCTAGCCTCAGTTGTTTTGAAAAGTGCTGACGGACAGACAAATAGCCATCACTATAGTTTTCTATTGCAGAAAACTAAAAGTCTGTACAATTTTGGTAATTCTGGAAATGAAGGGTAGTAACTTATTTTAACCTGAATGATTTAGCCGTAAGTTTGACAGTTGTTTGTTCTAACTCTGTATTGAAGCAGGACAACAAGTGATCAATGTTGTCAGGTGTGATTGAAGCAGCCAACCTTAACAATGTTGTCAGGTGTGATTGATGCAGCCAACATTGACAATGTTATCAAGTCGTTGAATATTTAACAATTACTGATATTTAGTGGCAGTTCAATAATGACCAAAAATGGCTATTTATTTTTTTTTTTCTTGACATTTTGTAACTTTCCTTTTTTGTACTTTATTATTCTGTAATAAATTTTAATGTCTTTTTTAATATATTTCCATAATGCAAAAGGATGGTATTCATTCTTACAGCAGGACTAGAGTATTTACGTCTCTCTCTCTCTCTCTCTCTCTCTCTCTCTCTCTCTCTCTCTCTCTCCAACCATAAAATGGTGATACGGAACTTCGCGTCACCTTTAGCTTCGTTCGTCATGAAACTCTACAGGAATTTGCAGCCCAGACATGAGAAAGCGCCTCTCAGATGTGTTTCATAAAAGCGTGATACGGAACTTCGCGTCACCTTAACCTTCGTTCGTCATTGAAAGCTCTTACAGGAATTTGCAGCCCAAACATGAGAAAGCGCCTCTCAGATGTGTTCATAAAAGCGTGAATAGAACTTTTCTACTCTCTAGTTCGGGTGGTTTTTTTTCTTTTTTTTTTATGGACGCTCTCCGAAAAGGAGAAAAAGCGATAAGCCCTGGGTTTCATGGTTGGATTAGCCGTGTATTTTATGCTCCCTATGCACCCAGTAGTCTCTCTCTCTCTCTCTCTCTCTCTCTCTCCTCTCTCTCCCTCTCTCTGTATATATATATATATATATATATATATATATATATATATATATATATATATATATATACACATATATATATATATATACATATATATATATATAATGCATATATCATATATATATATATATATATATATATATATATATATAGATATATACGTAAATAAATTCTTCTGTTAAAACAGGATACGTCTCAAGTATAAAAGGATCATTAAAACACTGGTTTAAAACCAAGCGCTGTATTTAGGAAAACTAACTTCCACCCTGAGCAAGTAGTGAATAATGGTGGAAGTTAGTCCACCGAGATATAGTCCTTAGCTTTAAACCAGAATGTTTTAATGAGCCATTTTATACTTGAGACATTTATTAATTATTATATATATATATATATATATATATATATATATTATATATATATATATATATATATATATATAGAGAGAGAGAGAGAGAGAGAGAGAGAGAGAGAGAGAGAGAGAGACTACACTATGCTTTTCTTTTTCTTTGAAAGGCATTCACTAGGTCACCACGGATTATGGCCTGATTAGCCTTAATGAGATGACTTATTCCAGTATTGGAATACACCCATTGACTTGAAAATGAAATTCAGCGTCGGACTTCCAATACGCATTTCTAGTGGTAAAATATCTCTCCCACCTTGCAAATAAGCCTGGGCCTGCAAAACAGATATTTTGAGCAATTATTCTGTTTTTTCTTATTCGGTACATGAAACTTATTCACATGGAACAAGCCTAGTCGATTCATTGACTTGAAATTCAAGCCTCCAAATAATATGTTGGTTGAGACCTCCCACCGCAGACCCCACACCGAGGCAGTAACTGATCATGCTACAGAACCAGTGATTTTTCATTGCCCTGGGGTAGGCGTGAACCTATGACATCTGCGTGGGATTCAAAGACACTAACCACTATACCAGCGACCAATTTAATTAGGACAATAAAGGTTTTTTTGTGAATCTGAGGAAGAAGTGTGTCATGATTTATGAACAAGTCGCAGTGGTTCAAATTGCGGTCATTGCCTCTTATGATTTAAGCTAAGTAATTATAAATAAGCTAAGCTCCCTCAGAGGCTGGAACTGTGCTCGGGTATTTGTTTCATGGTTAGCATTATAAACTATATATTAGATCCTGGCACGTCCCCCATATTCGTACAGAACGCATGAATGTGTTTTTCGATTTTAACTCTCTTCAGTAACACTACTCAACTACTCAACATGGCAGAGAGTTTGTCATGAGAGTCTGTGATGAAGTATTCCACTGAAAAGGAACTGTTTTATTACCGAATTTTTCTCGTCCTCAAGTTCCTCTTCCAGCAGTTGTGTCGGAATTTCCATGAAAGCTGACGAAATGCTTCTGCATGAAGCAACCTCATTTTTTAAATTATTTTTGGAATTAAAAAAAATGCTTTCCTGGAATTTCGTTCGCATTTGTTTTCGCTGACTTTCGCACAAAATCCTGACAAAAAAAAGACATTTCCACTTAACACCACCTACTCATTTGTAAATTATTTTTCTGTAAAAAAATAAAAACTATTAAGATGGATATTTGTCTGTCCGTCCGCACTTTTTCTGCCCGCCCTCAGATCTTTAACACCACTGAGGCTAGAGGGCTCCAAATTGGTTTGTTAATCACCCACCCTCCAATCATCAAGCATACCAAATTGCAGCCCTCTAGCCTCTGTAGTTTTAATTTCATTTAAGGTTAAAGTTAGCCATAATCGTGCATCTGGCACCGCTATAGCTGTCAACAACAGAGGCCACTACCCCCCTCTAACCTCTGAAGTTTTTATTTTTAAGTTACAGTTAGCTATGTGTGTGCGTCTGGCACCGGTATAGGTGCCAAAAACACAGGCCACCACACCCTCTAAACCTCGGTAGTTTTTATTTTAAGGTGAAAGTTAGCCATAATCGTTCATCTGGCACCTATAGCACAGGCCACCACCCCCTCTAACCTCCGTAGTTTTTATTTTCAAGTTAAAGTTAGCCATGATTGTGCGTCTGGCACCGCTATGTTTCCCAATAACACTGGCCATCACAGGACCGTGGCTGAAAGTTTCTTGGGCCGCTGCTGAGAGTTTAGTGGGCCGTGGCTGAGAGGCTCAAGGCTCATACAGCATTACACGCTGTACAGAAGACCCGACTACATTCCTCGGCGGATTCATTACTCCTCGCTTTAGACTAAGCTCCATTCGCTCAAACAAACCCGTCAGCATCCACTTCCGTCTAACCGAGTGTCTCTCTTAGTTACCTTCAATCCTTTAGCATTATCCACTTTCGTTCACACACTTCGGTCTCATATTAAGTGCCTCAGTGGAGTGATCGGTATGGTCTTGGCCTGCCACCTCGGTGGCCGCGAGTTCGATTCTCGGGAATTCCAGTGTGGTGTGAGAGATGTGTATTTCTGGTGATAGATATTCACTCTCGACGTGGTTCGGAAGTCACGTAAAGCCGTTGGTCCCGTTGCTGAATAACCACTGGTTCCATGCAACGTAAAAACACCATAAAAACAAACAAACAAACTTCAGTCTTATTCGTCCTCCTGTTTATAGCAGCAAGATTGTCTTTTTGATTCGACTATTCGCCCATCACTAGGGATGTATTGACCTGAATTGTATATAGAACTTAGGACAAAGGCCAAGCGCTGGGACCTGTGAAGTAAAAAGAACCAAAGTGGTTGCAGCTAGGGGCCAAAGGAAAACTGCAATAAAAAAAAACATAACTAATGCCTACAGTTCACCGCATGTGGTGTATTGATGGCACCACTCCCCTACCGGGACTAGCGATGTTGTGTCCTCACCCTCCTGATATTCTGATTATCATTGAGTTTTAAGTTTCACATTTTCCTCATACTCCTATTTTAATGTCTCCACCCTTATCCAATTTTTCCATCTTCTCTTTGTACGATTTTCCCCCCACTTCATTATCAAACTATATTGTCTTGGTTAAATTTGTAATAGATATAATATGAATTCCTCAAGTTCCTTCAACTAGATAATTACCAAATTTAACGTAATATATGTATATATTTCTAATTATCAGTTTATATACGCAAGCATATGTATGTGTATATACGTATATGTGTGTATATATACATATATAGAAAGAACCGACCTACTTATTCCAAATATGAAATGTTGTGTCGCAGATATAAATAGAGGAGAAGACATCAGATTAGAGATTTTCTCTTTTTTTAACTTCTACTTAATTTCTAGTACTTCCAAAGGTAAGTTCAGTCTTCTTGGATAGCAGAACTGTAATACCTCTCTCTCTCTCTCTCTCTCTCTCTCTCTCTCTCTATCTCTCTCTCTCTCTCTCTCTTCCCTAAAATTGGACTCGGCTGCTCAATGTTTCACCGCACTTCTCCCAAGTCAGTACCTAACAACGCCATAATACCCGTTTACACGGAGAGCGCTCCGAGAAGGGTGATTGAAGTAAATAATATATACTCTTGTAAAAGCCTGTTCGAAGGTTTTTTTCAGGCCTACGACCAGAATCGGGCCTTCGTCTGCCTGCACCAGAGGGCGCACTTGCTCGACAATCCGTGTGACCCCTCAAGCGTCGATCCGCATTCCTGGAAGGATAAAGGCGTCTCGCTTCCGCGCTGGAATGACGAAAATCAGGCGAGCGGTTCCGTGAGTTCGTCCAATAAGAGGGAGAGAGCCTTGCGGAAGAACAGGCGAGGTAGGTTTGCGTTGCCGAAGATGGTACTCGAGGCTCTTATTTATCTGCGCGATGGGCGCTACGCACGCGACGTGGCCCCGTATTTCGTTAATAATCTACTTCCCGCGTGTATCTAGGTTTCCTCTCTCTCTCTCTCTCTCTCTCTCTCTCTCTCTCTCTCTCTCTTGGCTTGGCGTGCGACGAAAGAACAAAATTATCCGGGAAAAATGATAGTAGAATGTGAAATATTATCAGGCAGAGGACTACATATTTCAAGATTTTTATTTTTTATTTTTTTTCTTTGTCTTGGTTTTTTTTTTGTCTTGTTGGCTGGTGTTTTACTAATGAACAAACATATTATGATAAATATATATATATATATATATATATATATATATATATATATATATATATATATGTGTGTGTGTGTGTGTGTGTGTGTGTGTGTGTGTGTGTGTGTGTGCGTGTCTATTAGAGAGAGAGAGAGAGAGAGTCAAAATGCCTAATGTTGTAGTAAAGTAAACATACCAATCACAACTGATTCTTTGATTCCATTGTTACTTAGACAATGCAGAATCATGTTCATTGCCTTTTTCGTCAACAGCATTTGATTGAAGCGTCTCCCCCCGACGGCCCCCCCCACCCCTTCAAATTCATCTCTCTCTCGTACGATAAAATATTGTCGATTTTCCAAATGTCAGTTCATTCCACTGTGCAGTTGGTTGTCAGTCTGACCCCCCTTTTCATTGTTGATGTTCTTTTAAATTTATTTAATTCCTTTCCCCTTGTCTCCTTTTAGGCCTATATTCTTTCTTCATTTTATTTTTCTTTAGTAGTTTGGTAAAGTTATCCACATCTCCAACTACCCAGCTGGATTTTTTGTTATCTGGTAAAATATTCAACGGGAATTTTCATTTTGATTTTTTAATTCCTGAATCATTCCACAACTGCTCTTTACTTTCGTGTCGTTTTATCTATATTTCCCATTTTTTTTATCTTTTTTTTTTTTTTTTGGCAAATATAGAAACCATAATCAATAATTCCAAAGCAAGCCAAAACTAGTTTAACGTTATCTACAAAAAAAGCAACGGCGATATATTTCTATTTTTTTTTATCAATAATGCCAACTTTGGGGGGGGGGGGGGGGGCGAACAAATATTGAAACCACAATCAAGAATTCCAAGGCAAGCCAGGCCTAGTTTAACGTTATCTACAAAAAAAGGCAACAACGATATATTTCTATCTTTTTTATCAATATTTCCCACATTTCTTTTTTTTGGGGGGTGGGTGCAAATATTGAAAACATAATTAAAAAATCCTCATAGTAGCACGAGTCTTCAAATGGAGAAATAAATCCACAGTTATGTAAATGTACATATATTTCAGTTTAAAAACAGCAAAGATAGCTTTCGGGAATCTGCTCGGTTCCCCTTATCAATTGATAAGGGAAACCGAGCAGATTCCCGAAAGCTATCTTTGCTGTTTTTAAACTGAAATATATGTACATTTGCATAACTGTGGATTTGTTTCTCCACTGAAACCATAATCAAGAATTCTTAAGCAAGCCTGGCTTAGTGTAACGTTATCTACAAAAAAAAGCAACAACTATATATTTTCCAAGAATGAAAGAAGTGTATCGTTCTCGTCCCACATTTTTTTTCTTGGCAAATATTAAAACCATAATCAAGAATCCAGGCCTAGTTTAACGTTATCTACAATGAAAAAAAAAAGCAACAATGATATAAGAATGAAAGCCAAACTATATCGTTCTCGTCCACTTTTTTGGGAAGGACCAAATACTAAAACCATAACCAAGAATTCCTCAGCAAGCCAGGCCTAGTTTAACGTTATCTACAAAGGAAAAAAAAAGCAACAACGATCTATTTCCAAGAATGAAAGTCAAACTATATCGTTCTCGTCCACAGAAACACACACACAAAAAATTAATTTCGCCAGAATTCGTGCTCTGCGATTATCGAAAAAAGGAGCGGAAAGATCTCGGCGAGCGAGTTAAGAGACTCATGCGTGTCTCGGACAAAGCCCAATGACTGTAATTTTACGCAGTAACCCGTGAATCCGAAACACAGAACATGGGAAATATAAAAAAGACAAAATACCAAAAAAAAAAAAAAA
>NC_061109.1:8556121-8588621 GCF_015104395.2 Macrobrachium nipponense
TGTTATGTTTGATGGCTCTGGGGTGGATGATTAACGTACCAATTTGCAGCCCTGTAGCCCCAGTAGTTTTCAAGACGTGAGGACGGACGGACTGACAAAGCCGGCACAATAGTTTTCTTTTGCAGAGAAATAGCATTAGGCTGGACCAAAGCAATCTAACATGTGAAGTTTAGACAATTGCGCGTTATATGATGCTGACTGTTGTAATCCTAAGTGAAGAAACATTCATGAAGAAAGGCTTTAAACACCAGATCACAGAGCTGCTCACCAAAGACTTCTTCTATTCAAACATTCACTGCAGTTTGTGCAAGTGAAAGTTTTGAATGGATATCACATCTCGAGCAGCGCAAGGAAACTAAACTCGAGGCGAGTACGCAACTCGTCCCTTCCTCTTTGTGACGAACTTGAATTGGAAAGAAGAAGAATTCAGAACGCGGACGGAAGTGTCTGGCTTTTGCAGGGGAGTACATTCATTCCAGTAAAAGAAGCCAGATCTACTACTAGGATAAAGAAGAAGAAGAAGAAGAGGTGTCTGACAACGCCTCGTCCGGGCATTTCCAGGCATTCAGGGTTTTTAACCTGCAAAGTAGCAGCAGCAGTGGCGTTTGCATCCAGACAAGGCATTGTGAGAATTCCGATCCGGCTGCATGCGGAAAAGGACTTCTTTGCAAATGCAAAGAGGGAGACAGGTTTCCAATAAGAAGGAAACGTCCCTTCGCCGCGGACCATCTGTTGTATTTGAAGGATTCTGTCCTTCTCTTTCTTTGTTGACAGCGAAACTCGATCGAGTCCCAGCCAGCGACACACAACCGACGCGAAGTGACAAATCGAAGGTGCCCTCGACTCAAGAGGCGGAGGAAGGGGAAACTTTCGAAATCATCTCTTCTAAGTTATTCGGGGAATTGTTTCATTGGGCCCCAAGAAACTGTCGAAGGGTCATTGCCCTTTTTTTCTCTCTTTCTTTTTTTTTTTTGACGACTCCAAAGTTTCCCTCGCGACAAAAATTCCTTGGGAATTTCTATTCTCCTGCATTTGTCTGTCTGCGTTCGCCTTTATTAGAGAGCGTGGATGAAGGTAATGAGATCGAATGATAAAAGATGTAGACCTAAGAAATGGAAAATGATCACATTTCTGGAATTGGTCTTTGAATTGATGACAAAAAGGCTTGAAATATTATAAACTAGGAAACAGGAAGACAGTTTGTGAATGAAGGGGCCTAATGTCTAATACTTTCCGTTTATTCTCAAGTTCACCAATTCTCAATACAATATGTTAGAGTGATGACCGGTAGTAAGGCCACAAGAGAAAGTCATAGTAAAAAAAACGAACAAATTTGGCTAGAAAAAGGTCACGGGAAAAAAACACATTAATTTATGGTGGCCGGTAATAAAGGCATAGGGAAATATTCATAATATTTCTTTGGGGTCGTTATCTTTATTATATTTACCATCTTTTGCTCAACAGGTTTGTACTAAACACGACGCGAAAATGGATACAAACCGGGTTAGAACCCTGGGGTTGTGGGGGGAGGTCATTATCCAGGAAAGATTAACGTGACTGTTTCCTTTGACTTTTTTTCAGCTACTTTTTTTTACTCTGATTCGGTACAGTATAGTTATATTCTCATATTTCTTGTAAAAACTAAAGATCTGATTAGGTATTGGTAGAGTCCAGATATCTGGAGTTGTAGATAAAAACGTTACAGGTAAGAAAAACAAGGTCGCAGGAAAAAAAGTCGCATTAACCTTTCCTAGTTAGTGAAACCCAAAGGTTCTATAAGTAGATTCACATCAACCGTGCATTTGATGTCTAAGCCAGTCCTTTACGACGCTTCTGATTGGCTGTTGGTAAGCCAATCACAGGCCTGGAAGCTCTCAGTCTCCCTCGAGAGTTCATAGACAGGATCTATGTTCCACCTCTCCTGGGGATACGTTTGAAAGATGTATCCCTCAGGAGAGGTGGAACATAGATCCTACCCATGTGCACTTTTCTTCCTGTGACTTTTCCTAACCCAAATTGTGACTTTTTCTGTGAGTTTTTTTCCTGTGACTTTTTTCCTAGCCAAAATTGTGACATTTTCTGTGAGTTTTTTTTCCTGTGACTTTTTTCCTAGCCAAAATTGTGACTTTTTTTTATATATGACTTTTCTTCTTGTGACTTTTTTCTAGCCAAAATTGTAAACTTTTTTCCTCGACTTTTTTCTTAGCCAAAATTGTGACTTTTTCTGTGCTTTTCCTGTGACTTTCTTCCCAGAGAAAATGGATTTTTTCCCAGCGAAAATTGTGACTTTTTTCCTATTACTTTTTCCTGTTACTTTTTTCCTTGTGACTCTTTCCCTGTTACTTTTTTTTGTATGACTCTTTTCTCCTAGGAAAAATTAGGACTTTTTTTATGTGACCTTTCTTCCTGTGACTCCATCACCAGCTTACCACAGATTCTACATCAGCAGACTGCAGTCTTCCATTTGCTCAGTTTTACTTAATCTACTTAACCTCAACCGGTCTTCACTATAACATCTGTTATTTTTATTATCTATTGTAATATACCTAATACCGGCGATTGGATCAAAATGTGCATACTATAAGAAGCCATAGATACCGAAGTGAATCTATTGTATGAATCAATAATAATAAATTCTGACTAGATCTTTCTTGTCTGTCCCCCTTGGTTGAGGGCGGGGTACGTTGGTAGGCGATCTGGATGGTAGGAAAGGCATCACACATCCACCCTCCTCGTGCAAACATGTTTGTCCACCCTGCGTGGGGGCAGGGTAGGTAGGGGATCAGTAAGGTAAGGGAAACATGACACGTCTACCCTTCTCATGCAAAAAACCTGTTTATTTATCCCTGGTGGGGACGGGATAGGGAAGAGGGTAGGGGAGACATGACACATCTACTCTTCTCATGCAAAAACCTGTTTGTCCACCCTGGGTGGTGAGCGGGGTAGTTAGGGGATAGGGAGAGGGTAGGGGAGACAAGACACATTCACCTTCCTCCTGCAAGCCTGTTTGTCCACCCTGGATGGATGGCGGGGTAGGTAGGAGATCGGGATGGTAGGGGAGACAATAAACATCTACCCTCCTCATGCAAACATGTTTGTCCACCCTGGGTGGTGGGCAGGGTAGGTAGGGGATAGGGATGGTAGGAGAAACAATAAACATCTACCTCCCTCAAGCAAACCTGTTTATCCATCCTGGGTGGTGGGCGGGGTAGGTAGGCGATCTGGGGATTTAGGGGAGACATGACGGCAGGCGCCAAGTTCCAGCGCAGCATAGCGCTCGCCATCGAGCTCGTGTCAAATAAAATGTATATAACTATTTATCAGTCTTACTTAAATTTTAATTAAATGAGTTTGTTCACTAAAGCTATCATCCTCATAACAGAAAACTGCTCCAGACTGAGAATGCCTAAGAAATAACCAAAAGGCCAAGACGCTACAAGGTCGAAAACTACTTATTTTCGTCTGTCTTCTGGCTCTCTTGTGCCTGGAGTCTGGAGATTTGTTGCGGACCAGGTCAGTTGAGAGAACTCTGCCACCTCCTGGGTCGATAGAGGAAAAGGTCGGACTTTATTCCGTAGACTGGAAAAGCAGTTTACGACGGCAATACAATTGCAGAAGAAAACGAGATAAATGTGACGAAATACACGACCATTATCGATGGCAGACCGGTGGACAGAAGACAAGTATTGAGAATGATTTTGCCTTCTCTTCCATTTGCAATGAATAGATTTCTTCACAAAGAACACACAAACACCATCAGTCCAATTATTAATCTGTAGTTTCTCATTAATTATGTCTATGTCTACGAAATATCAAAAGACACATGAAAATGTAACATAGCGACATGACGGGTAGTTAACACATGCTATAAAGTATAAACATAAAACTAAATAACACTGTAGACCTAGAGTCTACAGAGAGGAGTTGTTTTGTTAAGTACCACCCAGCTGTGATATACGTATAAGATTAAGACCGTGTCTCTACAGTGTTTCAACATTGTACGAAAGCATGACCATAAACAAGTCGGCAACTGACCGCACACTCATCCCAAACAGGTTGAATACAAGTCAGCGACTTATTGCTGGGCCTAACTAGCGCTTTATGTGATTATCCAGCGTTTGGCCACGATTCGTTTAACACTCACAGTCGTCAACTCGTTTCCTAACTGTCTTAGATACGTTTGCGATAAGCTGGAGAGGATTACAGTATCTTAGTTATTCAATACGGAGAATGCAAAGTAAAATGTGCATTTACTCGGAAGTAGGCATCAGTGAAAGAAAGGATTCGATATAGAAATTTCTCAAAACTACCATCTCTCTCCTCTCTCTCTCTCTCTCTCTCTCTCTCTCTCAGCCTTACCCACGTAGTACACGTGACGATGTGACGCTGCACATGATGTCTGATTAAATTCCAGTCCCAACGTCATCCAGAATTCCATACCACCATTCCTAGCAGGTTTCCACCTCCATAAGTTATGGGATGAAAATCCATCTGTATTTTACGACAACAATCTCCTGATACGAAGAAAGAAAATTCTTACGCGTTTATTAATAAAAAATATAATATCGACACCGTTAGAATTACGCACATCACTTGCCTGTTAGACACTGAATTCACAGTGTAATAGTTAAAGTATTGCATTTCAGGTGATTATAACAAAGTATTCATCCATTTAGTATCGTCCTTCCTAGATTTATACTAATTCT
The DNA here is from genome assembly GCF_015104395.2 of Macrobrachium nipponense. NCBI lineage: Eukaryota > Metazoa > Arthropoda > Malacostraca > Decapoda > Palaemonidae > Macrobrachium > Macrobrachium nipponense. The sequence continues at coordinate 8,560,828 of NC_061109.1, forward strand.
GTGAACGGTGATGGCAAGATTGCAGATTCATTTGCGGGAATAGTTGGTAAGAAGGACCTTCAGCACTGCTGTGGGTCAGGACGTCTCATCAGAGCCAGAGGGACTTTCAGCTAATGACTCAGACTGAACCTCCACAGAGGATGATGCATCAAGCCTGACCCGTGACGAAATCAAGAATTGCCTGAGTGCACTAGGGGGCGTTAATTACGATACAAGGACGGCACGGCAAGATTGAGGAGATCCCTTCAAGTTGCAACAGAGAAGGCGAAGGCTATCGACTTCTGGCGAAGAGCAAATCTGTGCTCGCGACTGATTCCGTTTTGCTCGCTGTCCAAACACTGCAGCCACAAAATATGCAACAGCAAGAAGAGATATTCTCAATCCAGCAGCTGTTGCATTGGGACCAAACAGTCAGGAATTATTCTTGAACGCTTTAGGCTTACAAAAAATATATACATATCGTTTCTCTGCAAGATATAGCAACAGCAAGGACTTGAAGAGTTCTTTGACGATTTTAAGTAGACATTACGAAACAAGCGGGGAATGTGAGTCTAGCAGTCAGGATGCTGATGAGTATATTGCTACTTTAATTGCATCTGGCATTCGCCCATTTGAAACAAGGCAGGAGTCGCCGAGCAAGAGGCTCGCTACCTTTGAGCTCGGCGGATGCAATCAATCTTTGTTGCAATCTGGAATTGGCTGAAAGGGAACACAAACGAACTTTGTAGGGGAAGTCGGCAGCGCTTGTGCTATCCACACCAAATTCCGTGAGAGAGCTCAGAGACTGACAAAAAGGGAAAGAAAACTGTTGCAGTTCAAGACCTGAGGGAAAACACAAGAAAAAAAAAAGCACTCTGAACGGAAGTGACGTCATAAAAATAAATGCTATTGGCTCCGTTGTTGAGTCTGTGATAAGATTCGTCTTTCTTTACTTAATTTTATGCATTTTGATTTATTTGCACTTTTGCTTGTTTTTATATTTATCTATTTCCTTTTTGTTTTGCTGTTATTTTTTCTATTTTACCATATTGTTATATTTTTTCATTTACTTAGCAACAATATTTCAATAAAGTTTGCAATAACATTGTAACAGTATTACAAAACATTGTAACAATATTGCAAAACATTGCAACAATATTGCAACAAATTGCAATAACGTTGCAACAATACTGCAACAAAATTGCAAAATATTGCAACCAAATTGAAACAATATTTCAAGAAAATTGAAAAAATATCGCAACAAAATTGCTTAACTTCAACAAAATTGCAACAATATTGCAAAGCATTGCAACAAATGGCAATAATGTTGCAACAAAATTTAACAAAGTTGCAATATTTCAAGAGGAATTCTTGCCCTGACCACATGCCTGGAAATTACAATGAAACTGCCGACATTTCATATTGGTGAGAAAGAAGTCCAATGATACCCAATGATCTGTACTTTTGGGGAAATCCTTCTATAGAAAATTCATAAGTATTTTCTGGTATAGGAGCTGAAATGACACTTGCTTGATCTAAATTTGAAGGAAGAAAATCTTCAAGACTTTTATAAGAAACTTCAAAGAAAGTCTCGACCAGTTCAAAGAGTCACATTTCTTTTAGGAAAGGGCTTCATAAAATCTCAACCCACTACTGTCAATCTTTAAGAGATGCAGTTTTGAATGCCCCGAGATAAGACCTTTCAAAAAATACCTATTAGAAATCTGGTCATCTCCAAGCAAATAAATGGCCCTGAGGGAACGTAATGAGATGGCTGTATACCGGGATATTAATGGTAAAATTATTGATATTATCGTCGCAATTTTACGCGAAACGACCCAGGTCTAATGAAGTTGCCAAGCATGATTCTTTTGGATCTGAAACTACACCTGCATCTGTGAAATCGCTTAAAGCAGTTGATGATGACCTTGTGTTATGAATACATAGACGTCTAATCCTATGAGGACAAAGAAAATTAGTACTAACTTGCTTCCGAACAGCCCACTAAGGATATAAGAACTGGACCGAACTATTGCATATGTACATCAGCTAAAAATCACAAATGCTATGACGCAATCATTACAAAAACTATAAGACTTTACAATCCAGCTCAAAGAACCGTTTGATAGTATTTCAGGGGAACTACTTCATTGCAAAGGCCAGCAATACCTGATTGATGTTGATCGCCCCAGTGGGATATCCAGTATCCCACTGATTGAAGGACGGTCCCCCAGTGAGAGGTGTCATAGTAGCTGAGGTTACGATGATGGTTAGTGTAGCAATCCACAAAGAATACTTATAAATGGCAGACCGCATTTCAAAGCAGTTAGTTTTGAAAACACCCTACGAAGAGGCGTTTGGGAAGGAAGTGAAGGCTCTTAATAATAACAATAAATTTTCATCATCGTTACAATAGACATCAATATAATAATAATATCTAAAGCCTTCTTGATTTGGTTTTATCAAACTACATTCGGAGATTTACTGATAGATTTAAAGATGTACTTCACCAACGTCGCGTAAAATACAAAAATGTCTATCACTGAATTTTCTTCATTTTGAGCATTTGAAGGAATGTCTATCACTGAATTTTCTTTATTTTGAGCATTTGAAAGTTTTTCTCGCATTTTCCTTCATCATTTCGTGTCTCTATCTCTTCTGAGACTTACTCATTCCATTGTTTTGAGTGAGTTTGGGAAAGCTACAATTTAACAAAATGCAAAATAAATACTGTGGTATCTCCCTCTCCTGAAGTTCATCTCATTAATAATTATAACAACGATTGGTAAACGGTCAGTAACCAAAGTCATTCTTAACATTCTACAACATGTATGTATGCTGGACTTTGTACCAAGACCAACAATGACAAACATAACAACAGCAGTAACAATTAACATATCTCATGTCTTCCACCCCAAAATAGAGCTCAACAAAAACCCTCTTATTTACATACTCCTCCAGAGTCGACGAAGCGGGAAATATGTTTTGCCAAGCACTGCTGGCTACCATTCTCTGTCTCGGTTTCTTTTCTCTCCTTCTTTTTTCCCCTCCTCCAAGACTGGGACTGAGACAACGAGTGAGGCACAAAGTCTCTAGTGATGACATGAGAGGCGGAACGGGAATCGTGAAGTTTGATATCCACACTGTCATGTTTATTCTTTTCTTAATATGTGGAATCTAATAATCTAATGGGACCAATGTGATTGAAGTCCTTGAACCAGAATAAGACCCGGAACGCATATTCCCGAACCATAACCAAGTATACTGGAACCTCCCCTGAAATCCCGAACTGTAACCAAGTACTGGAACCTTCCCTGGAAAAAGCGGGACGTCATATCTTCAAAACTAACCATAGAATCTTCTTGTGAATAATATTTATTAAGTTAACCCTAACCTAACCTATAAGCCTAAGGGTTATGCACTAACAACCGGGGTCTGGCGCAAATAGTTAGTATAAAATCATTTTTGGGAATTAGACGTTTTACGACCCGGAAAACATAGGAAATAAATTGCAAGGGGAGAATATGATGTTTGGCTTCCAGGAGAGCGAAAGATATTGTTCCAAAATTATTAGTATTTACGGTAATTGCATCTTATTAATGTAACAAATTAATTTACATGAATTCGTTCCCAATATTTCATCTCTACTACAGACATATCGCATGTCGAATATGCCTCGTCCCTTTGTAGAATTCATGAAGCTTCCTCATACCAATCTTATTCGATAACCATTTTTGCCTGTTGCGCAAAAACTGCAGTATGAAATCAGTGTCCCAACTCTCGCTTGTTTACGCCTAATTACATTTATCTTTAACATAGTGATGGATGTTATAATAGAGGAAGTAAGGGAGACAGTACCATGGAACATATTGTATGCGGATGATATTGTTCTGTGTGCAGAGAGCAGGGAAGATCTGGAAGTGAAATTGGAAAGATGGAGACAAGTACTGGAGGAGAGAGGAATGAGAATAAGTAGATCTAAGACAGAATATATGTGTACCACCACTGAGGGAGATGATAGAGAAAGTATTCAGCTTGGTGGAGAGCAAATAAGGAGAGTTGATAAGTTTAAGTATTTGGGATCTTTTGTTAACGCTGGAGGAATTATGTAAGAAGAAGTAAAACATCGGGTACAGGCAGGCTGGAACAACTGGAGAGCGGCCTCTGGAGTTCTTTGTGACAAAAGAGTGCCGCTTAGGTTAAAAGGAAAATTTCACAAGACGGTAGTAAGAACAGCAATGCTGTATGGTACGGAAACAGCAAGCATGAGAAAAACAGAGCAGAAGAAGATGGATGTGGCAGAAATGAGAATGCTTAGGTGGATGTCTGGGGTGACAAGAGAGGATAGGAACCGAAATGACTACACAAGGGGGTCGACTAAGGTGGTGGAAGTATCAAAGAAAGTGCAGGAGGGAAGGCTGAGATGGTATGGACACCTGTTGAGGAGAGAAGAGGACCACGCTGGGAGACATACTATGGGGGTGGAGGTGCAAGGAAGAAGAAAAAGAGGGAGACCAAGAAAGAGATGGAAGGACTGTGTGAGAGGAGACTTACATGAGAAGGGAATTGATGAGGCAGAAGCGCAGGATAGAAATAGATGGAAACGGCTCATGCGAAACAGCGACCCCATATAAAAAAATGGGAACAAGCTGGGAAGAAGACTTTTGACTGGAACAATATAGTCTCGCAAGGCCGTGGAAAAAGGAGAGTGACACACGGTTGACGAGGTTGCTGCCTCTGGCAGTTCCCTATTTGTCTTTTTTGGGTCTTGTTGACTTCAAATACTCTCACTATTTGGTGCTCAAAGTTTTTCAGAAAAATGTCACATATATGGTTGTATAATCTCTATAACTTTCTTTAAGCACACGAATTAGAAATATATATTTATGACTAGATGTACAGCAAAAGCCAGAAGGAAGTAGGAAAAGACATAATTACATAGTTTTCGTGTAATTGATGTACAAGGGTATAGTACAAGTATCGTGCTCCTCACCACGATTCGCAAGGAATAGAAGACAATTTCTAATAATAGTAATATTTACCTGTTTGCCCATTTACAAGTAAGCTGACCATCAATTCTCTCGCCTTTAGCATTGCCAGTGAATTGCTAAAAAAAGAATCCCTTGGTCCACTGAGCTCTGAGCCATCCAGTGCCAAGTGCAAACAGAGAGAGAGAGAGAGAGAGAGAGAGAGAGAGAGAGAGAGAGAGCAATCCAGACACGGATATCGAAAGCCATCCATGTTTACATCTCTCGATGACTTTTCAATGCTTATTTGCGTCTGAAGAGACTGGGTTTGGGGTGTGGTTGAAGCCCAGGAAACGTAATGTCCTTGACACCTTACCAGCATTTTTTAGACCGACAATGACATAAGTCTCTCCAAAGCAATCAAAGTTCCTTGGGGAAGGTTGGAGTCTGGCGAAATGTCGTGTGCTTGACACTTACCAGCATTTCTTAGACAGACAAGGACATGGGCCCTCAAAAGCAAGATGTTCCTTGAGAAAAGTTATCAACTGGCAACGCGTTTTGAGTGGAGAGACAGACAGGATGACTGGACAGGCAAAATTTGTTGAAAATTCAACATACAAGAATAAATTTGTGAAAAAAAAAACTTATCTTACTGACTCTTGAGTTCCTGACTACCACACTGAAACTACGGGATTGTGAAGCCACATCATTCTTAATAATAATGACTAACGTAATAGCGGGAGCAACGATACACTCCTTTTTATAGTATTTATAAACAAGTTGTGTAAAGAAAGTAATAATGGCAACAATTATGCTCTAATGCTGTCTCTATTAATGTTATTATTGAGTGGAATTGGGAGTTAGCTATAAAAAAAATGAAGGAGAAGAAGAAGAATGTCTTCCAAAAGATCTAGGTTATGTATTTAGCTCCCCTCTCTGATGAGCGTCAACCAAAACGTCGGAGATGAACATATGACAGCTAAAGGTTGTTGGGCAATATTCACTGGAACTTGGAAGCCGAACAAACACCTGAAGGCGACGACATGGTAGTCTATCAGCCGCAGGCCCTGGTGGTGTGAAGGCAAGAGTAAACAGGGGGAGAAAAATGAAAAAATGGCCTGTTTATCTTTTAGTTCCTCTCCGTGACGTACGAAACCTACGAATTACATTCATCCGCTGAATGGGAAATAGGGAGCACATTGCTCTGGTAGTACTATAGTAGATTCACATCAGCTATGTATTTGATGTCTAGGCCAGTCCCTTACGACGCTCCTGATTGGCTGTTTATAAGCCAATCAGGAGCGTCGTAAGGGACTGGCCTAGGCATCAAATGCACGGTTGATGTGAATCTACTATAGTACTATGTATGTACATCCTCATAACTTTTTATTTTCTGATTTTAATAACTGGAGGGAAATGTAAATGCTTCACCATTTTTCAAGCAGATCAAAGTTCCACGGCTCAAAATGAAGAGTATGAATAAAAACAACGACAGAGAGCAGAGAGCGGTGCGGAAAGCCTCCTAGTGAGGGAAAAAGCGCATATACAAGCAGTCATTCTCCTCCCCAAGTGCTTCCCCTGAACAGGCCATTTCACTTAGGCTTATTGCTCATTTGCATGCAATCCCAGCACGCTTACCTGCCCAGGCTTTGGATATAAACTGTAACAACACTTAGCGATATCATTTGGGTGCGAGAATGTCCATTCTTAAAAGGAATGAAACACCAAGTGGCAGCAAAGGGCGGCGCCACCCTCTGGAAGCAGCCATGCTTAACGCTGGGGGTGTTCATTGTTGACAGATGCATGTTCTTAGCTCTCTCTCTCTCTCTCTCTCTCTCGCTTGGTTCCAGCTCCTCTCTTCTTATTATATGGCCTTAGTATCTCAGGCGAGTTTGAAGAGTCTGGAGAGATCATTCGGCTTCTCTTAGACCTTTACTAATCCTTTAAGAGCCTCTTCTGTAGGTTCCTTATCTCTTTCTTCGCCCTACTTTTTTCGCGATTTCTTTCGGTCCTGGAGTAAATTACTGCTCGTTCAGTTTTCCTCGCCCTAGTACGACACACACACACACACACACACACACACACATATATATAATATAATATATATATATATATATATATATATATATATATTATATATATATATATATATATAAGATTATATATATACTTATATAATTATATATATATAATAATATATATATACACCTTGTTAAGGAAAGAAAGCTAGATGTTTTTGGCACTTACTGACACAAAGGTAAATGATTGCCAAGCAAAGGGAAAAACGGAGCAGTTGTGGGTGGGAAGGTTTTAAGCTAACAAAATCTATGGGGTCTGGGACAGCTCTTCTAAGTATCAGGAAGGGTTTAGTTATTTGAGGTGGGGGGTTTGGGGTGTTGGGGGAGTGGGGGGGGATGGGTAGGGAAAATACACATTTGAACTGGGTTGTATGGGGATGGCTGATTGTGATCGGAAAACACTGTATAATAGTGATTGTATGTGGTCGAATCCAGGTAAAAAAAAATATAACATAGGTATAAATGTCACAGGAGAAAAGTCATATTAATCTTTCTTAGATACTGACCCCTCCTCCCCCACCCCCAACCCCCAGAGGGATACAGGACATTGTGCACCGAGAAATTAAGCTTTCAGAAGTATGCATAAATAATTGGAAAATATCGAGTCAGGTCGATTTTGCTACCAACTTGAGGCAAATATTTCCAACATAAATATTTCTCTATCAAAATGTGAGAATATCTAATTCCACTTACATTAACGTTCGCAAAGAAGTCTAATTATCAATTGACCTAACTGTTTAACAAGACTACAGAATTTCGATACCAAGTCTGTTAAAAATTTTGAGTATCAAGAATTTGAAACATCTATCAAAGCGAGAACAATAAGAGATTATTTTGACCTCGAAATGATCAGCAAGAGTTGAAAGTCTGTTTCTGCTGCTGGTTCAGAATATCCCAAAATCAACATTGTTAAACAGGGGAAAGAGATGTGTCATTTCCCATAAACTTTAAGAATGTAGTGAAAGTAAACAGATGCTTTGGAAATCTTAGTCTCAGTAGGCGTAGACGAGCGCAAGTTAGGCCTAACCACCACATTTTATTTGCGATGCGTTTCGTCGATTCTTCATAACAGCATTTTGAAGTCTAAAAGAGACACTACAGTATCTAATAATTAAAAGATGATGTAATATCCTTATTGGTTGACAAAGCAGAGTACAAGTGACAGCAATAGAGATAAATGATTAAATATTCAAGGCGATTTGCAATCGCATATAAACAACTTTCGTGGGAAAAAACAGAGATGGAAAGTTTCCACCATAGATAAATCATTGAATAATTTCTATTAAAACCAAAGGAATAAGATGATTATTTACGAAGTCATAACTTATTCACTCAAAGGGAAGTTATATACCAGAGAATAATGTCTATAAGAAAAATAGCAAAGAGAGAGAGAGGGTAAGGGATTCTTTGTACCCACATAGAGCAGTTGGGAAAACATTATCGTAGTTAATAGCGGAATGTATATATCCGTTGCCTCAATCATTCGTAAACAAGTCCATTTTACCCGTACTAATGAATCAATCGCCGGAGATATACCTCATTTCCAAGTCGAAAAACAGCGAAGTTTTCATGCTTACAAACGTAGCGATAGAGGTGGTAACTTTTGCAATACGACGAAATAATTATATAGCCAAAGAAAATCCATTCACGTCTTGTGAATATAAATATATAGCACAAAAATAATATATACATACTATATACACATATAGATGCATATATGTGTATATATAGCTTATATAAACATACATATTTAACGTACTGAAATACCACAACAAGGACACGTTACGTGTGAATAAGCTATAAAGCGCATGATAAAAATATCACTAATGCTGCTAAAATAGAGCTAGGACAAAAAAATGTTGGGCTTACATTATCCACCGACCACCAAGAAACCCGATACATAATTCGATCTGTAAGACCATAACATACAGGCAATGCGAGGAGGGCGAAAGAGTGGGAACAATGGGAGGGGGGAGAATTGGAATTGGCCCGGGGTGGCACTTTCGCCGAAAACTAATTTACTTCAGAATGTTCCGCATGAATCAGTACCACATTTCAAATGTTATGTTATGTCATGTGCTTGAATTCTGTTTTCTTTAGGTATTCTTGTTATCTCGTGTGTGATTTTATTTCGTTTTTCTTTGTGAGAGGAGAGGCCATCGAATATGTCTTCGGACAACGACAGAAGACAATAAGCAAGAAAATAAGGGAACCAAGAATGTCTCTTAAAGGAGAGTTGGTTAAACGTCAAAGAGGTCTGGGAGTTGGTTTAAACGTCCTTGGAGTTGTTTGAACATCAAAGAGGACTGGGGGTTGGTTAAACGTCAAATAGGTCTGGGAGTTGTTTAAAAATCAAAGAGGACTGGGGGTTGGTTAACCGTCAAAGAGGACTAGGAGTTGGTTAAACGTCTATGAGGACTGGGGGTTGGTTAAACATCTAAGAGGACTGGGGGTTGGTTAAACGTCTAAGAGGACTGGGAGTTGGTTAAACGTCTAAGAGGACTGGGGGTTGGTTAAATGTCAAAGAGGACTGGGAGTTGGTTAAACGTCTAAGAGGACTGGGAGTTGGTTAAATGTCAAAGAGGACTGGGAGTTGGTTAAATGTCAAAGAGGACTGGGAGTTGGTTAAACGTCTAAGAGGACTGGGAGTTGTTAAATGTCAAAGAGGACTGGGAGTTGGTTAAACGTCAAAGAGGTCTGGGAGTTGGTTTAAACGTCCTTGGAGTTGTTTGAACATCAAAGAGGACTGGGGGTTGGTTAAACGTCAATAGGTCTGGGAGTTTGTTTAAAAATCAAGAGGACTGGGGGTTGGTTACCGTCAAAGAGACTGGAGTTGGTTAAACATCTATTGAGACTGGGGGTTGGTTAAACATCTAAGAGGAACTGGGGGTTGTTAAACGGTCTAAGAGACTGGGAGTTTGGTTTAAACGGTCTAAGAGGCTGGGGGTTGGGGGTTAAATTTGTCAAAGAGGACTGGGAGTTGGTTAAACGTCTAAGAGGACTGGGAGTTGGTTAAATGTCAAAGAGGACTGGGAGTTGGTTAAATGTCAAAGAGGACTGGGAGTTGGTTAAACGTCTAAGAGGACTAGGGGTTGGTTAAACGTCTAAGAGGACTGGGAGTTGGTTAAACGTCTAAGAGGACTGGGAGTTGGTTAAAAGTCTAAAAGGACTGTGGGTTTGGTTTAAATGTCGAAGAGGACTGGATGTTTTGGTTAAACGTCAAAGAGGACTGGTGGTTGGTTAAATGTCAAGGAGGATGGGGTGTTGGTTAACCGTCAAAGAAGACTGGGAGTTGGTTAACCGTCAAAGAGAACTGGGAGTTGGTTAAACATCTAAGAGGACTGGTGGTTGGTTAAATGTCAAAGAGGACAGGGCGTTGGTTAACCATCAAAGAAGACTGGGAGTTATTAACCGTCATGAGGACCTGAAGTTGGTTAAAATTCTAGATGACTGGGAGTAGTTAACGTGAGAAGACTGGGGGTGGTTAAACGTTAAAGAGGACTGGGAGTTTGGTTAAACCGTCCCAAAGAGGACTGGGGGTTGGTAAACGTCAAAAGAGGACTGGGAGGGGGTTGGTTAACGTCTAAGAAACTGGTGTTTGGTTAAACTGGGACTGGTTGGTTGGTTAAATTGTCAAAGAGGACAGGGTGAATGGTTAACTTGGGGTTCAAGAGGGGAGGATTCGGGAAGTTGGTTTTAAATTGCCAAAGAGGAACTGGTTGGTTGGTTGTGGTTTAAAGTCAAAGAGGGACAGGGTTGTGGTTTAACTTGTTCAAAGGAAGAAGAAGGACTGGGAAGTTTGGTTTAAACGGTGGAGGAGGTTAAACTTTGGGGGTTGGTTTAAACGTCTCAAACGAAGGATGGTGGTGGTTTTAAATAGGTCAAATAGGGACAGGGTTGGTTGGTTACCCTTGTAACCGTTCACGAAGACTGGGAGCGTTGGTACTTGTCAAGAAGACTGGGAGTTTTGGTTAAATGTCTAAGAGGAACTGGGAGGGGTTTGGTTAAAACCGTCAAAGAGGACTGGGATTTGATAAGGTTACGGCAAAGGAAACCGGACTGGAGGTGGTAAGGAAATGTTCAAAGAGGCACAGGGCGTTGGTGCCATCAAAGAAGACTGAGAGTTGATTAAACGTGTAAGAGGACTGGAGGTTGGTTAAACGTCAAAGAGGACTGGTGGTTGGTTAAATGTCAAAGAGGACAGGGTATTGGTTAACCGTCAAAGAAGACTGGGAGTTGTAACTGTACAAAGAGTTGGACTAGGGTTGGTTAAACATCTAAGAAGACTGGTGGTTTTGGGTTAAATGTCAAAGAAGACTGGGAGTTGTTAACCGTCAAATTGAGGACTGGTGGTTGGTTAACAAATGTCAAAGATATGGGGTGTTGGTTAAACCAATCAAAGAGGAACAGTGTTGGTTAACCGTCAAGAAGACCTGGGAGTTGTTAACCGTCAAAGAAAAGACTGCGAGTTTGGTTAAACGTCTAGAGGAGGGCGGGGGGTTGTAAACATCTAAAGAGGACTGGTGGTTTTGGTTACAAATGTCAAAGAGGATGGGGTGTTGGTTAAATGTCAAAGAGGACAGGGTGTTGGTTAACCGTCAAAGAAGACTGGGAGTTGTTTTTTACCGTCAAAAGAGACTTAACATACGGGTGTTAAAAACGTCTAAGAGGATGGGGGGTTGGTTAAACGTCAAAGAGGACTGGTGGTTGGTTAAATGTCAACAGGGATTGGTGGGTGTTGGTTATCCGAACAAAGAATTACGGGAGGTTGTTGGTTAACGTCAAAGAAGGACTGGGGCGTTTGGTTAAAACGTCTAAGAAGAAATATGGGGGTTTCGGAAGCTGGGGAAATTAACATCAAAGAGGACTGGTGGTTGGTTAAATGTCAACTAGGACAGGGTGTTGGTTACCCGTCAAAGAAGACTGGGAGTTGGTTAAACGTCAAAGAGGACTAGGAGTTGGTTAAATGTCAAAGAGGACTGGGAGTTTGTTAAATCTCAATGAGGACAGGGTGTTGGTTAACCATCAAAGAAGACTGGGAGTTGGTTAACCGACAAAGAGTACTGGGAGTTGGTAAAACATCTAAGAGGACTGGGGGTTGGTTTAACGTCAAAGAGGACTCGTGATTGGTTAAATGTCAAAGAGGACAGGGTGATGGTTAAAACGTCAAAAGATTGGATGAGTTGGTTTAAACGTCTAAGAGGACTGGGAGTTTTGATTAAATGTCAAAGCGGACTGGTGGTTCCCGTTAAATGTCAAAGAGAACAGGGTGTTGTTAACTGTCAAAAGGAAGACCTGGGTAGTTGGTTAACGTCTGAGAGGGAACTGGGGTTGGTTAAAGGTCAAAACTGAGACTGGTGGTTGGTTAATGTCAACGAGGACAGGTGTTTGGTCCCGTTGCCCAAATCAAAGAAACATGGAGTTGGTTAAACGTCAAGAGGACTAGGAGTTTGGTTTAAAGTCTAAGAGGACTGGATTTGATTAAATGTCAAAGAGGACTGGGGGTTGGTAAATCAAAGAATCAAAGAGACTGGGGGTGGTTTGTAAATGTCAAAGAGGACAGGGTGTTGGTTAACCGTCAAAGAAGACTGGGAGTTGGTTAACCGTCAAAGAGGACTGGGAGTTGGTTAAACGTCTAAGAGGACTGGGGGTTGGTTAAACGTCAAAGAGGACTGGGGGTTGGTTAAATGTCAAAGAGGACAGGGTGTTGGTTAACGTCAAAGAAGACTGGGAGTTGGTTAACCGTCAAAGAGACGTAGTTGTTAAACGTCAAAAGAGACTAGGGAGTGGTTTTAACTGTCAAAGAGGGCTTGGGATTTGGTTAAACGTCAAAGAGGACTAGGAGTTGGTTAAACGTCAAAAGAGACTGTGATGTTAAATGTCAAAGAGACTAGGATTTGTTTATAATAAATGTCAAAGGGAGGTTAACAGGTGTTGGTTAACCGTCAAAGAAAGGACTGGAGTTTGGTTGGTAACCATCAAAGAGGACGGTGAGTTTGGTTTGGTTAAACATCTAAGAGGACTGGGGGTTGGTTAAACGTCAAAGAGGACTGGGGGTTGGTTAAATGTCAAAGAGGACAGGGTGTTGGTTAACTGTCAAAGAAGACTGGGAGTTGGTTAACCGTCAAAGAAGACTGGTAGTTGGTTAAACGTCAAAGAAGACTAGGAGTTGGTTAACTGTCAAAGAGGGCTGGGAGTTGGTTAAACGTCAAAGAGGACTAGGAGTTGGTTAAACGTCAAAGAGGACTGGTGATTGGTTAAATGTCAAAGAGGACAGGGTGTCGGTTAACCAGCAAAGAAGACTGTGAGTTGGTTAACCGTCAAAGAGGACTGGGAGTTGGTTAAACGTCTAAGAGGACTGGTAGTTGGTTAACCGTCAAAGAGGACTGGGAGTTGGTTAACCGTCAAAGAGGACTGGGGAGTGTTGGTTAACCGTCAAAGAGGACTGGGAGTTGGTTGAAATTCCAAATGCAAAGCAGGGAACAAACTAGAGAACGGACCGAGGATGACTAACTTTCCCAAAGAGTAAATGTGACTGGTGGACACAATATAAAGAAGTTAAACAGTAAAAGAAGTTCCTTGGAAAAGATCAGACATTTATTACAAAAAAAAATCAATAAAATCCAACCAAGATATCAAATACAAGAAGAAAAGAGGAAATTAGAAATGTGATCGAAGGGAACAAAACGAAATTGTTTAGAGACGAAAAGGAGATACGTACCAGATAAAACAACATGAGACGTACCAGACAAGAAGAATCGGAACAACTTGAGACGTTACGGACAAAAAAAAACGGACAAAATCCCGTTGGTAACAGACACTGTCAAACGGAAAATCTTGAATTTTACAGACTGGAGGAAACGGGAAACTGTGATATGTAACAAGCATGAAAATAGTGAAAACCAATAACAGAGAGGAAAGGAAGGCCTTATTTACGAAGCTAGACGTATTACGTGAATCATTAGGGACAGTAATCTCCAACCATCTCTCTCTCTCTCTCTCTCTCTCTCTCTCTCTCTCTCTCTCTCTCTCTTCAGACTTGGGATTTTCATCTTCCTGAAGCGCTGTCTCCTGACGATGATGAAACTGAAGGGAAGCAATTAGACCTGATGCCTCCTTCACCCGAGTCAATATCGTGAGGGCGACCCACACCCTACCAGGACAGAGGTGGGGGGAGGGGGAGGAGACCACACGAATGCGCAAGGAAAATAGGACACATGCCCCGTTAACTCCCCCCCCCACCCCCCACCCCCCACCCCCCAACCACAAAGTACTTTAACGGAAACAATAGACTCACACGGTGGTTTTATTATTCCCCATCGAAACTTCTACATAACAGGTTCCAATTCTTGTTAGGACTAACGCTTTGAATTCGCTAAACTTGCGCCGACGTTAAACAAGGGAAAGTTCCCCTCCCGAATTAGAAACATTCGGATGAAACAAACACGAGAGGCTCATTAGGATCCACAGTAGAACTCTGGATCATGAAATGATATGATATGCGCCTGTTCGCTCAGCCGCTCTTTTACTCGGCTTTGTCGACAACGAGGTCATGCAGAGTCGATTGCCAAAGACTGGACAGAGGATAGTTATAAATACTTTATTCTTTAGAGTATCGATATTGGTTTGAACGTGATTATTTTATGGTTTCGCTGGTTGAGTGACGCGTCGTGGCCAAAGGCTGCGATAACGCTTGTGGCGCCATTGGCATTCATTCTGTCCGCCCTCAGATCTTAAAAACTACAGAGGTTAGAGGGCTGCAAATTGGCATGTTGTTCATCCACCCTCCAGTCATCAAACATACCAAATTGCAGCCCCCTAGCCCAAGTAGCTTTTATTTTATTTGAGGTTGAAGTTACCTGTGATCGTGCGTCTGGCACTGCTATAGGTGCCAAAAACTGAAGGCACATTCTGGTCGTGGCTGAAAGTTTCGTGGGCCTCTGCTGAGAATGTCATAGGGAGTAGCTGAGTTTCATACAGCATTATACGCTGTACAGAAAACTCGATTGCGCCAAAGCATTTTCTATTTTGTGAACATGTAAAACATGAGTTAGTCTACCAAAGCATAGTATGTAATGAGATAAATAATTTAACTGATAAAGAAAGGTCGAAATTAGCTTCAACAATGGTTAAGTATATACCAGATTTCATTTCAAATAAAATCAACAGAAAATATAACAATAAATAATATGGAATCATCTCAAATATTTAAACTTGAAATCTGGCTGCAACCACTCCGTCACATATTTTTTTTTTTTTTTTTTTTTGCGGACCCGTTGGGAAATTCTGAGCTGAATTAATCCTTCTCTCTTTCACAGGTTCCCGAAAGTAGTTTTTGCATTTTACTTATCATTTTTGTCCTGGCAAAATGACGAATAAAGCAGCACTTTCAACACAGCTGCCATATTGCAGACGCTACTGTGTTTCCGTGTGACTGAGGAGTCGTTTTCAAATGAATCATCTGTCTGTCTATCTGTATCCATATACATACACATACGCACACACATACACACTCATATATGTTCCCATCATTGGGTGACAAGAGAGTGTGTTATCCTTCTCCCCACCTGGTTGCAACCCGCCACTGTCGACCAGCTACCAGTTGCCCAATTGAAAGTTTGGATTAACAGGGACACAAAGGTATTGAATAGGACCCTGCCTTACCCCCCTCCCCCCGCCCCCCCCCCCCCCCCCCAGACCCCGCCAACCATCTGGCTTAGGAAGCAAATCTCGTACCTCTCACTGAGGAATTCCCAGAGGGAAGCCAAGACAGTGGTCTTGGTCACATTTCAACAATTAAATTCTGACTTCGTACATCTTCAAGAGGACACGTGACCAGCTCTGTCTTGCCAGCAATCTTGTGCCTTCTGGACATTGAGCCCTTATCTCTTCAGCAGCTTTGTAGTGTTCTGCAAAAGAAAAGTAGAGGTGGCTATTTGTTTGTCTGTGCCCACCTTTTGTATCCAACAACAGATCTTAAGAACTACTGAGGCTAGAGGGCTGCAATTTAGCATGTTGATCATTCTCCCTCCAAACATTAGACGCACCAAATTGCAGCCCTCTAGCCTCAGTAGTTTTTATTTTATTTAAGGTTAAAGTTAGACATGATCATGGTGCCAACACAACAAGGTACCACCTGGCCGTGGCTGAAAGTTTCATGGGCTGCGGCTTGGAGTTTCATGGGTCGTGGCTGAGAGTTTCATAAAGCATTATACACTGTATATAAAACTCGATTGTGCAGAAGACACTTCGATTCATTTTTCACTCGTTTAATTCGTGTACCTATAGTTCTGAACACGTCTTTCTTTCCGCCATCTTCCCAATACTAATTATGTCTTTTTCCTAACTATTGTCCTTTGACAGGCCTCTTTACCATTTTACCTGTGCATCTCAAATTTCTCAACTTTCCAGAGCAATTTACACCAAATTTATCCGGCAAAATAAGAAAAAAAAAATCATTTAAACAGCTTCAACTTTTCCACAAATTCATTCAGTGATTTCTTCCTTTTCCTTGCATGTGGATTTCACCTCCTCTACACTTCCATAAAGTAGGACCTCACTCAACAAACGCCTCACATTTCCCAGCCTTGACTTCCATAGTTACTTCAACTCCTCTCTCTTCGTCTTCATTTTCCTTCGCCTGACCTGTGGCTGACCTTTTTCGTCTTGCCTTCGTCCTGAGCGACTAATGTCGAATTTCCTTACATGAATCAAAAGATTCCATTCCTTTGAAATACAGGATAGGTAAATTGAATATAGAACTTAGGCCAAAGGCTAAGCACTGGGACCAATGAGGTCATTCAGCACTGAAATGGAACTTGACTGTGAAAGGTCTGAAAGGTGTAGCAGGAGGAAAACCTCAAAGCAGTTACATTAAGAAACCATTGTTAAGAAAGAGTGGTATGTAAGATGGGAAGAAAGAGAATATGACAGGAGGTATGGTAAAAGAAACGAAACGGGTTGCAGCTAGGCGCCGAAAGCACGCTGCAAAGAACCAAAAATAATGCCTACAGTATCTATGTAATGAAATTACTATCACACCATGACTTATATGCAATCATCAAGCTACAAATGTGGTTTAATATCGAATTCATTTTCTACTTCGGGAATATCACCTCTCTTGGTGGCTCAGTGGTTAGCGTCGACTGGAGTCGTTGGTAGGTACCATGTCCAGTGTTCGAGACCCTTCAGTACCATTCCATTTATTACTTTAATAAATAGCTTAATGGTTGTGTGTATATATAAACATATACATATATAAGAAAGAAGCAACGACTTACAACGCATCCTGTGGAAGTAAGAGAAATCTTTTACCTCAAAGTGGGGTTCAAACGGCCAAAAAAAAAATGAGGATTGGCGTTGGGGAAGGATCGCTCTCGACTTCCTTTCAGTCGTTTGAAAGGAATAAAGAGGACCTTTGTGTGTATGTGTGTGTGTGTGTGTTTGTGAGTGTGTGTTTGTATGTGTGTGTGTGTGTGGACGAGCAACGAATATTAACCTATTAGGACTTAAGTGGAGGTGATGAACCGACCCTACTGTGTATACTGTTTCTGTTGCTCTTCTGCTGTTTTTCGTTTTCTTTCTCTCTTTCTCATTTTCTCGTATCTCCGTTTCGTTGGATGTTTTCAGTAACCGTTCCCCAACTGCCCACCTCCCGCCCCCCGCCCCCCTTTTCTCTCTCTCTCTCTCTCTCTCTCTCTCTCTCTCTCTCTCTCTCTAGGGCAGACACAAGCGCACGCATAAATACACACATACAAATTGACCTTAACTCCCCCCACTTTTATCTCTCTCTCTCTCTCTCTCTCTCTCCTCTCTCTCTCTCTCTCTCCACCCACGATTGCAGGGGAGAAAAGCTAATGATAGCACTTCATATAGAAGGGCAATTAATAAAGTTAGAATCGAAACATACGGTAATGAAACCCAAGAGAGTATAATTTCTGATCAGATAACTGATTTATAAGAAATTCTTTCTTTTCAAGAATCAGCTGGTTAAAAGTATATATATATATATATATATATTATATATATATATATATATATATATATATATATACATATATATATATATATATATATAATATATACATATATATATATATATCTGGACTATGCAAAGAGACACAGATCTATATGACTTCATGTATTCTTTCATCTGAGCTATAGAAACTCGACTGGGGGATCATAAAAACAGGTTCACGTAGCTTTATGATATGACTAAGTAAATGAATTAGCCAAATTGGCTTAATTATGAGTGAAAGAGGTCTAAGCAATTTCGGATATAATATAACAAGAAGATGAGGGTATTTTTTTATACGAATTTATAAGGATGAATCCAGGTATGTAGGTAACATTACGAAAATGAGGGAAATGACAAGACATGCTAAAAGATAAGACTAGAAAAACTTTTTTTTAAAAATCGTTATATGAACAATTAAATTAGTTTTTGTTTGCGGACACACAAACACATTCCTGACTACATAAATCCAGGCAGTCTGATTAGCAATATACGAAGAAGGAGGTGAGGGTTCGCTTATAGTAAAAAATCGTCAAGGAATCATATTTTAAGAGGTATCTATATCGAGGTCTGCCCAAACGGATCCGAGTGACTTATGATAGACATTACGACCGGAGACACAATTACATTAAGTCAACCCCGAGGGGGGCAGGGTGGTGGTGTATGTTGGGGGAGGGAGGGCAGGGGGGAGGGGGGTTATGATCGCCGACACTTCTCGTGACTGATATCACTTTAATTAGGAAGGGCCTTCTAATGCAGGTGAGTCGTATAGTTTCACGTCATGACAATAAGAGCGTCTTCGTGTCATCTAAGCTGACGCAAAATACTTCGGCCTCGGAATAAAAGACGTAAATTATATAGCCTCGGACGACGCATTATGACGCACGCAGGACGTGTACATATATATATATATAAAAGCCAGAGGAATCATCGCAGCTTGATTACAAATTTTGGATATTAAAATCCAGGTGAGAAGATGTTATAGCACATCAGGTCACTTTATTCAACTTGAACGTTTAGTCTTCAAATTCAAGCGTGGTGGAATGCATGAATGACTCTCCTCTCTTCTCATCTCGTTCATCTCTCTCTCTCGTCCCTCTCTCTCTCCTTCTCCTCTCTATATATTAATTATATAATATAATATACATTATATATCTATATATATATAATATATAATATATATATATATATATATATATAATATATATAATTGAATGTCTTTTTAGCTGTACAGTATAATATGAAGATAAAAAGCCCCATAAAACACTATTTTAACTTTGCAACCATATATTTCGAGCACTTCCTTCTGTGCTCCTGATCACAGGTAGAGTTTGGACATAGGGTGTCTTAAAGAGTATATATATACAAAAACATATGTAGGTGAGGCAATAGTCTCTGTTGGTGACATAAGAAGGGTGGAAATTAAACTATTCCCTGGTGATTTCTGGCCTCATTTTAAATATAAATGAATATATATACATTATAAAACTGTTCTCAGATATTCCTGCGGCCAAAAAGGATTACGGATAAATCTTTAGGAATAGAATTCATGAAAGTAATTCTGCTGCTAAACGGGAAAATGCCTAGAGAATCATTAAATTTAGAAGTAGCTCGTAGGCATAAATCTCCCCCCCCCCTCCCCCAAATGACATGTCTCCAATAATAAATGTCTATAATCTTACTTCTCAATTTGGTACATGATTTTAATCGCAATAGTGCAAATTAATTAGTAACACGTAATGTTACATTAGAGACTGATGTTAATAAATATATAATTTAATATATATATATACCTAATATAGATATATATAGTATACTATATATATATATAATATATATATATATATATATATATATATATATATATATATATATATATATATATATGTATATATATAATATTATTATTTATATATATATACATATATATATATATATATGTATATATATATATATATAGATATATATTATATATAATATATAATATAATATTAATATATATTATAAATATATATAGATATAGCATATATATAATTATATATTATAATATATATATATATATATATAATATATATACAGGGTGTCCATAAATTCCCAGTATCATTACAAGCAATAAATACTTGTAATGGTACTGGGACTTTATGGACACCCTTCATATATATATATATATATACATACATATATATATATATATATATATATATATATATATATATATATATATATATATATTTAATGTGCGTGTGTATGAGTTTATGAAAATATATCATGATTTGCTTTAAAAGTTTCCTAATTTTTTTTCTCACTCACTTGAAAAAGAGCTGAAACTTTTGTCCAGGGTTGAGAGAGAGAGAGAGAGAGAGAGAGAGAGAGACCTGTATACATGAGAGAGCATCATTCATTCGGGGTTAGATAGATATAACGAAATTAATAAATAAAAAAAGGATAAAAAAGAGAGAAAGAGAAAGAGAGCCATTTCAAGGATTCCTTAGTTTCACAGGGGGTCCCGAGTTTCTTAATTAGCCCCACGTCCCTAAGGCGCCAGTCTCTTATTTATTTCATTCGAGGAAAGGTCATCTCTTTGCTTTTTCATTTGAAGATGATTCGCACTAATTCGGGGGAATCAACACAGGCTAAAAGAGGTTGTTTTTATTTGGACATACGTGATCGCATCCTTGTGTGTGTGTGTGTGTGTTAATGAGATTTTTTTTCCCAGGGGTACATTTGACCAGAGCATTTCCACGTAGACTTTTAAATGCTCATATATTTCTTGATAATGAGAGCAGTATTCGTGGTAATGGTAGTTGTAGGAAGGAGAGAGAGAGAGAGAGAGAGAGAGAGAGAGAGAGAGAGAGAGAGATTTTCACTCGTAAATTAAATAAGACCGTCTTGGCCCGTCCATCATCCTTCTGTTCCCAGCCACATCGGACGGGACGCGAAGAATGAAGAATTCCTGTTTTCGCGGCCCCATATAAGACTATCCCGTTGAAGAGAGAGAGAGAGAGAAACGTCAAAAAAAAAATGTCTCCAGAGACAATAGAAAATCTCTTTTCGAACTTTCCGAAGCGAAGTTCGCCGGACACGTTTGAATATCAAAAGAATCCTAAAGGACCCGAAGGAGGGGCTGACTTCTAAAAAAAGAAAAAAGGGAATTCAGAGGCTTAGACTCGGCGCCTTTTTCCACCGAATTTCTCCTCCTTCTTCTTCTTCTTCTTCGTCTTGTGATCACTCACGCGGCGGCGGTGAGAGCGGCTTTGGTTTATGCTAAGGAGGCGGCATCGAAACGTCTCCAAATTTGCTGGTGTTCTAAGCCTTCTTCCTCCTTCCAGAGTAAATGAGGACGGCGTTCCCGACGGCCTGCAAACTCCCGAGATGGACGTATTTACTGGTATTGCACCAGCACCAGTTTTTTCTTCTTCTTTTTTCTTTGCCATGTCCCTAGGTTAGGGCAGGTTAGTTCAATGAGAGACTTTGGTGGTTAGGATAGGTTAGTTCAATGATAGACATTGGTGGTTAGGGTTAGTACAGTTCAATGAGAGACTTTGGTGGTTAGGTTAGGTTAGTTCAATGATAGACATTGGTGGTTAGGTTAGGTTAGTTCAATGATAGACATTGATTGTTAGGTTAGGTAACGTTAGATTAGTCCAGTGACAGATATTCGTGCTGATTTGGGTGTGTGGGAAACATAATGAGATTATATTCAAGAAGATCCAGTGGTTAGTTTTTTTTCTTTTCTTTTTTGTTTAAGATATGGCGTCCTGCTTTTTCCCGGGAAGGTCTCAGTACTCGGTTACAATTCGGGAATATGTGGACCGGGCTCTAAAGGATTTGCCTCGCCTATAAGGGAGCATTGGAGCTGGAGGAGGGTAGAAAGAAAGAAGAGAGAGAGAGAGAGAGGAGAGAGATTAGATAAAGTGGAAGGATGGTCCCCTGGGGGGACTGACTGTAGCAACTGGTTCAGGGGAATCGTCGATGGCGAAGAGATAACGAAATGCAATATCCGTCTCGTGAACCACCTCTCTCTCTCTCTCTCTCTCTCTCTCTCTCTCTCTCTCCAGTTGGATCCTGTGTTTTAGGGGTTCTTCATCGGCCGACAATTACGATCCCATCTGAATTGCAAATCGGCGACCCGAAGACCTGATCGGAGGAATGGGACCGATTCTACAGGACTCCGATTAACTGAGTCTCTCTCTCTCTCTCTCTCTCTCTCGTAGTAGTAGTAGTAGTAGTAGTAGTAGCAGTAGTAGTAGTAGTAGTAGTAGTAGTATTGAAAATTGTCTCCTATCTGCAAACCATTGCCAAAAGAATTTAGTCGTCTGCTATCCATGATGAAAACGAGTACGGTCTGGTACTAGAGATGTATCTTATGCGCAATTTCTTCCATGTACTCTTAACCGTTTCTTAAAGAATTAATCGTTCGTAGTTCTCACCTTCTAGAGTTTACGGTTGAATCATATTCTGGAACAAACTAGAGCTCGCAGAAGACAAATGAAAACGAGCAAAAACTATTTTAAAAGAATATAAAAGATAGCAATATAGTTTGTATCTTGTTACGTCCTTACCTAGGCAGACGTTTTAACTTAACCTCCAAGCCCCACCCCGCCCCCCCCAAAAAAAAAAAAAAAAAAAACCAAAAAAAAAAAAAAAAAAAAAACGTGGAAAAGTCTCTCTGAATGGAGTGTGAAGAGTCTATTTGAACGAAATTCGTCTCCCCCGCAAACCCCACCATCAAAACATCAGTTTAATGGCTACCGCTGACTGCTGTGCCACACTTCCCACCAACCACCAACCTCTTCGCAGACAGGGTTTCTCCGCCTAATAGTCCAGACAATTAGCTTGAAGATGAGACGGGCGAGGGAGCCTCCTCCTTCTCCTTCCCTTGGCACCTGTCTCGTTACAGGTGTCTTATTAGAGAGGGTTTGGCGGCTTTTGTGTACTCGTCCAAATCGCGCTTAGATTCTGGCGGGTTTTGATACCCCAGGACGAAACCTCATCGAAGGTTAAGTGATTGATCTTGGCCTTCGATGTATCATCCTTTGGATTACTCGTTAATGGAATATGGATTTCAGGCAGACAGAATGTCTTGCCATATCATAGGATGATTTTTTTTTTCTAAACTGAATGGGATCACTGTCGCATGATCTCTTTTGACTTTAGTTTTATACATTTTTTTCTGAGGAATTAATGGAGACCCTTTGTATGTATTTGTTCCTAATAAATATCCATCTTTTTTCTCTCAGAAGTCTTGCTTTTAACTACGAAAAATAATTATGATAAATAACAATATTCTGTAATTAGCTCGAGTCCCTGTGATGTTGAGATCAGGACTTGCTACAACTTTATGGAAGAATCGACACAAGGTGAGTTTTTTTTTTTTTTTTTTTTTTTTTTTTTTTTTTTTTGAGCCACAGCAAAACTGACGAAGTATTTTAGGCGGCTTTTTCTTTTCTTTTCTCGACCTTTTGATGACTCCAGAAGACCTACAGTGAATTCCCCAATATGCTTCCATACCCCCTTTGCTGAAGTCCACTTAAGTCCTATTTGTTGATAATATTACTTAGTATACTTGTTTATTTCTTTGTTTGTATGGCGTTTTTACGTTGCATGGAACCAGTGGTTATTCAGCAACGGGACCAACAGCTTTACATGACTTCCGAACCACGTCGAGAGTGAACTTCTTTCACCAAAAATACACCTCTCTCACCCCTCAGTGGAATGCCCGAGAATCGAACTCGCGGCCACCGAGGTGGTAGGCCAAGACCAAACCAACCACGCCACTGAGGCGAAACTTAGTATACTTACTTTAGTTTAATACATACTTCAGGTAAGAATAGCTAGGAATATAGCATACGAGAAAATCAAAAGCATTTATAGCTTTACAGTATATAGTTATCCATTTACAAAATGTACCCATGTATATTTTGACACATTAAAATCAATATATGCAAATACCCGGAGATCAAGTCCCATGCACCAACCATGTTGTTGTTCTCATACCCCCACTGTTAAGAACACCTGGTCTATTAGTTTATATCTGTCGCCTCACCAGTTTATTTTGTGGGTGCTCATTGCGCTTCCCTTCTTTGGTTTATCCTTTAATACCTTAAGAAAAGACTAAACCTCTTTCTTGCAATTTTATGACGTGTAGATCACATTTCGCTTTCAGCGAAGTGACCTGTGAGCTAATCTCTCAGTGAACGAATGGGATTCGTTTATAAAATACAGCGAAACTATTTCTCGATAAATGGTGATCTGTTTCCTAATGATTCTTTTCGTATTTTTCATGAGCTCTCTCGGAAATGAAGTTCATTCGTCTATTACGTAATCGGGAAAAATACAGAATCCTCGGAATACATTCTTTTAGCTGTACCAATTTTTTTTTTTCTTTCATGGCTTCAGGAAAATACTCCAAGACACTTATACGATTCGTTTTCCCTTTAAGGTTTGGCATAAGTATCTGCAGACATTAGATATATATATATATATATATATATATATATATATATATATATATATATATATATATATATATATATATATATATAGATATGATATATATATATACATATATATATTACATTAACTTAATTACTTACACAATTGTTCTGTGCATTAATACAATTACAAAAAGGGCCCTAACTGAACTAGATATTTTGTAAATATTTTGGAAATAATATCTCCGTTTGATACCATTCAAATTCAATGAGGTCCTGTTAGTAATAAATATATATATATATATATATATATATATATATATATATATATATATATATATATTACAAAACCCCATTTTTCTCAACGTAGAAAATATAAAAAAAAGGAAATTCATAGTTCGACATCCGGGTCTCTTTTCATATCAAAACCAAATCGACCTTTTCTTGGCCGATGCCTTTCCCAGACACAATGTGCCATTGAAATTCAATCTCTCTCTCCTCTCTCTCTCGTTCTCTTTTGCACACTGGCTACACACTGCTATGTACACAACTGGTTTTCTAGGTAATCTAAAAGAAAATGCTTCGCTTGATTCCATGTCTATTTGAAGCCTGAAAAAGAATGATAATTAACGAGAAAACGTCAGACTTATCTATCAGCAGAGGAGACCTGATCATAGTCGGGGAAAACAAAAGAAGGAGTGGAATGCCAAAGTAGTTGCGAGACCGCCCTGTTACCACACGACTGATCAAACTCACGTTCATACAATCGTAAGCCAGGGGGCTCCAATCATCTCATATGAACATCACTCCTGAGGATGCTATTCCATCAGAACGTCAAAAGTTCAAGTGTAGCAGCAATGCATTACTTCTCTCAAACAACTCTTCTTGTACTCTGATTCTTTTAATTACACTTGTACGATATCTGTATTCATTTCTTTTTATTTCCTTTTTCACGGCTGATCTCTTCATTCTGCCTTGATTGTTTCTGTCCTTTCTTTTAAACGACCAACGTATTCTCGGGAAACTCCAATTTCAAGTTCATAATGGGGTTCATTTTCTGAATAATAATAATAATAATAATAATAATAATAATAATAATAATAATAATAATAATTATATACCTTTTTTTAAGGTTTGTGTTTTTAGTAACATCTGTATGGTGTATTCCCAAGCGTGGAGGGTATAAGCAAGTCTACGGAACCTCTACAACACCCTTGAGTCTTATTTATTGTTTGTAAGACTAATTCGTCTTTGTAATCTTGCGTTTCTTTGTCTTCTTAGTCATCTTTAGTAATCTTTTGTTTCCTTGTGCGCAGTTTCACTGAGTGACTAAGTACTACAGCGTTCTATAGACCAGGGCATTGTATGGTACACTATGAATGACTTAGCCTTTGCTGCGTATCCAAATTCTTTTTCAACTGTCGTCCTTTTCCGTTGGTATTTCGGAAACATGAACGACAAAAAAAACAAACAAAAAAAAAAAAAAAAAAACACTACGGGAACACAACTATCTAACCAGTTTTCATTCGCAAGAAGAAATGTGATAAAATCATTTTTCTACGTGATCTCTCCGAGACGAACTTTATACATGACAGATATCCAGAATACTATAATAAAATAGTTGATTAAACTTACTGTTATATATATATATATATATATATATATATATATATATATATATATATATATATATATATAATATATATATATATAATATATATTATATATATATATATTATATATATATATATATATATATATATATATATATATATATATATGACAGATTAAGTTTAATCAACTATCTTATACGCAACTCAAATGAATCCATTACCATTTTTAGTATTCTGGGTTTATGTAATTTATACATATATATATATATATATATATATATATATATATATATATATATATATATATATATATATATATACACCTGTAATTTTCCTTATATCTCATCCTGTGTTGAAGCTTCATCATACGATCCCTCTCATTATTATGCAGTATGTAAAAAAGAAAGAAAAAAATCTTACGAATTAACCCTTAAAGTCCACTTTATGAAACAACAAAGAAAACTCAAAAGAGCTAAATTGCACTAATTCACTAGACCGCTTCAATTTTTCATACCACTCGCTCTAAGGAATTCGAAATGGATCTAACGACGCTTTGATTACTCCACATCAGCGTCCACGGTAATGGCAACCAACTACGCTCTGTAATTACAACTATGGTGTCAATATCAACCCGGTATTATTCTCGGGAAAAACGTCAGGGCTTCGACCGCGAGTGTCTGTCTATTCTGGAACTGGAACATCCTGAGGGACGTCATTGGTTATGGTTCGATTCCAAGCACAGTATGTGGCATGAAAAAGCTCTAATTCCAGCAGAATAGCCTCCAGTGATTTCTATCCGTCTATTCAAGTGCCTTTTCATTGGCGGGTCACTGCATAGCCTCTAACGCAAGTCTTATTTTTACTCCTTGCAAATCAGTCCATAAGTTCAAGGTCCCCAAGTCTCTCTCTTTTCTTTTCTTTTTTTTATTTAAGTGGGCGTACGTGTTACATAACGATAATAAATTTGAATGATATAATCAATGAAAACTTACTTCGTACCAGAGAATATCCCCAGAGGCGAATTTCAAGTAGAATATCATTTCAATAGTCAGTTAAAACTATTGGAAATCAGTCGACAAAAGATACCGTGATTGTGCCTTGATGCATTTCCAGGAATATGAGCGTTTAACCACTAAGTTTCACAGCAGTACTTTGCAGAGCTGAACATTGCAGAGCACGAAACGGTAACCTCCTATTTCACTATTTCCCGTAGGGAGGTGGCGCCGTCAATGAACCTCAAGTGGCGCACTGTAGCCATTACTTGAGGGTCTTTGCAGCGTCACTTAGGACCATATCTGCAACCTCTTTTCATTTTGATCGTATCTGCGTTCGCCTTTCCTCTCATCCGTCGGACTTTCCAACCTCTCTGATAATTGTTTCGCAGTGCAACTGCTTTGAGGTTTTCCTCCTGGGACACCTTTCAAACCTTCTCACTGTCAAGTTTCCCCTACAGCGACGAATGACCTTTATATATAGGTCCCCGTGCTTGGCCTTTGACCCGAGTTCCATGACCTTCCTTAGAAATGAGAAGAAATCAGGGAATTGATCCGAGAAGAGACATCGGAATTCATCGTTTGAATGAATAACTAAGGTCGGTATTTTTACTGGTCGTTTAAATTGCGCTCCGTTTTATTGTTATATCATCCTAGAAATTCTTAACGGTTAGTGCCTAATAGGATATTCACAGCAGGTGTTCAAATGTCGAAGGG
>NC_061109.1:8593621-8596121 GCF_015104395.2 Macrobrachium nipponense
TAATAATAATAATAATAATAAAGTGTTCTGTCTCCTCGGTTTCATCTCTGGGCACCTGGTGGATGACCTTAGTGAGAATTTTTAACGAATAGGGAAACGGAAAGAGCCAGTAGTAGATTCACATCAACCGTGCATTTGATGTCTAGACCTGTCCCTTACGACGCTCCTGATTGGCTGTTGATAAGCCAATCACAGGGCTGGAAACTCTCAGTCTCTCTCGAGAGTTCACATGGGTAGGATCTATGCTCCACCTCTCCTGAGGGATCTGTCTTTCGGGAGAGGTGGAATATACATCCTACCCTTGTGAACTCTCGAGAGAGACAGAGTTTTCAGCCCTGCGCTTCGCTTATCAACAGCCAATCAGGAGCGTCGTAAGGGACAGGTCTAGACATCAAATGCACGGTTGATGTGAATCTACTATAGCAACTGTGCACTAGTAGTAACTGGCTATCATTTATTGTATTTAGCCAGTCAATGGATTCCACCACTTAATGGTTAGTTTTATGGTCAGAAACTGACCCTCGTCCAAAAGATATATGGGTATTAAGAATATCTTGGTTTAAAAATACCAAAGGAGTGGAGGGTTGGACACAGGAATACAGAACCCCGAATCATAGTGGAAAGATAGAACCGAGAGAGAATGGATTCAAGAGATATGGACGGAAGCAAATTCCCGAGATGTATACCAGTTTTGCACCAAACCAGGTTTATTTGCCATTCCTCTAGGTTACGTTAGGTTACCTTAGGTTAGGTTGGGTCAGGATAAGTTAGATTGTACAGGCAAAGGCGGTAATTGGGGTGTGGGAAACGTAATGAGATTATTTTCAAGAAGATTCTATGGTTAATTTTTAGGATATGGCGCCTGCTTTTTTCAGGGAAGGTCTGCAAGTCGATTACAGTTCGGAAATATGCGGATCGGATACCTTTGCTGTTTGTGAATCACAGCGCAATGGATTGGGTGAAGAGATATTTGAAGGATTGATGTGGTTCTTTATTCAGGATGAGGCAGACAGAACTGGCATCGAAGGACTAGTCGGAAAAGACCCTTACTTATTGAAGAAAAACGACCAATAAATTACGACTGTCAAGATCTAAATGAAAGCAGCGTTGTATGAGTATTACTAAGTGCTGGACAAGAACGAATGAACGCTCCAAAAGCGTACAATATGAATTACGTATTGAACGGCTGAATGTTATGGTCAAAATGCTATAAAGAGAAGTGAGAATCTTCTCAGACAATACGCACGCCAAAGCTGGTAGAAACAAAGAAAGATATGGAGGATGCGAATAGCAAAGGAGCCCTGGAGTAGATTATAAACGAAAATCGGGTGCAATGTATCAGATTTTGTCTAGCAGATTAGTTAAATGGAGGTGTTGTTCTCCAACTAGAGGACGCCCATCAACACCCTTTGGCATCTCCAGATGGCAGTCATAGAAACAGGTATTAACCAAGAGATAAAAAGGTAACTGGTAAATATAATCACAGTGAAGCAGATGTCCAAACAGAGGAGAACAGACAGCGAAAAGCAAGATCTATATTTCCACCAACTTCGGGAAGGATGCGAAGAATGAAAAGTAGAATATGCAGATGATGTTGTTTTAAGTATCAAAACGCTAAGTTTTGATACTTGGAAAGCTTGCTTGATGAACACAAACGAATGAAAAAGAATTACATGGAAAAAAATAAATGAGGTTGATTCTTTCACATGTCTAGGAACAATTATGTATAAAGTACAGATTCTCTTGAGCTGGAGTTAAGTACACGTCTGTTGAAGACAACTCAAACAATGGACAGGCTGTGAGTGGTATTTGGTAATCAAATATTTTGAAATTGTTTACGAAAGTCTGACATATCGCACAAGATTCATTGTACGACCATGAAACAAAGACTAAATGGTTTTGTCGAGTTGAGAATAAAGTTTTAACATAATTAGGCGACGGATAACAGAATAGACTTAGGAATGATTCCGTGAGGAAAATTACGCGTTGAGAGAGAGAGAGAGAGAGAGAGAGAGAGAGAGAGAGAGAGAGAATAAGGGGAAAAAAGGCTATATCTGATAATGAATGGTCCCAAACCATCATGTGTGTATATTCATCAAGGCTTGCACAGTTCATATATGTATGTGTATGTGTGTGTGTGTGTGTATATATAGCTGGATCACGAAATATGGAACGTGATGAATATATAAATGAAGACAAAATCTGTCTTTATATATATATATAATATTTATATATATATATTTATATAATTATATATATAATATAAATTATATACTATATATATATATATATATATATGATATATATAATATTAATAACGATAATATATATTATATATATTATATATATACGTATACATACATACATACATACATACATACATACATACACACACACACACACATATATATATATATATATATATATATATATATATATATATATTATATATATAAAATTGGAGAATAGTAGTAGATTGACCTACGTGGGGTGAGAACTA
>NC_061109.1:8598621-8611753 GCF_015104395.2 Macrobrachium nipponense
CACTTTATGAAGCCTACTGGTGGATCACATGTAAATCCCTGACATAAATCTAGGGCAAGTATAGTTATAGATGACAATGGACACAGAGCCGATTCTTTATTCTAAACAAGGAGCCAATACTAAGAGGTTTTCTTAATATATATGATTAGCTGTACATGTCCTCTGGTATCGTCTATGGGTCTATAACTATACTTGCACTAAATGTATGTCGGGGATTTATGTCGGGATCCACCAGTAGGATTCATAAGGATTGCACTGATTCACATCGGGGAGTCAGTTTCCGCACAGGTAGCAGAATCTTGAACCTAGAACACTCCAATATCAGGAGCCATTCAAAACGATGTAAAACCTACATTGAGAACAAAGGTTTTAGTGTCATCGGTCATAATGCCAACCAACAAGATTTAACAATCATAGGATCATTGCTTTTTAAACAA
Source organism: Macrobrachium nipponense (assembly GCF_015104395.2). Taxonomy (NCBI): domain Eukaryota; kingdom Metazoa; phylum Arthropoda; class Malacostraca; order Decapoda; family Palaemonidae; genus Macrobrachium; species Macrobrachium nipponense. Next base: position 8,599,059 of record NC_061109.1, read on the forward strand.
CTCATCCCATCCTTAAATAGCTATACATCTGCGAGTCAATTGCATTTGGCTTAAATTCTTACTGTGGTAGTTTCTTTCCTTTTACTTCCCTACTGTCTCCTTTAGGTTAGTTGTGCTTTTGTCTATTTCATTGTTACTCTCTTATATTCTAAATGAATTTTAAGACTCTACCTGTTATCTTCTCTTCTGCGTAACCCTGAGGATGTAATTATGCAGAAAATTACGAAACGTTGGCTATGAAATAAAAATAAAAAAGATGCCTAGGCTTGTTTACTGGGGTGTTTCCCTGTGTTATATATATATATATATATATATATATATATATATATATATATATATATATATATATATATATATTATATCCGAGGAATACAAACTTATAAGAAAGCTGTCAGAGAGGTGATTGGTATATTTTGGTCCTATCGAAGAACCTAGTTTGGATATCAAAATTTACAAAAACCAAAATCAACTTATATCCATCTTGGTAGCTGAGTGGATAAAGTAACTGGCACCTTATCCCAATCGGAAATGGATAACATCGTACCCATAATAGGGAAGAGCACTATTATTTAATATTTTCTTTGGTTCAATGTTATATCCGAGGTAAACTGAACTTTGTGTTTGTGGCTTGATAGTGGAAGGTATACATACGCTCACACAGACACACACACATATACTCATATATATATGTGTGTATGTATGTGTGTGTCTTTGTGTGTATATACAAATGAGTGTCCATAACTCTACAAAGGATCAAAGAATTCGTTGAATCTCCTTCGAATAAATAAGCCACAAGCGCCCTCCGCGTTCGGAGGTGAAATATGCAAAAGGATTAAACCGTATTACTAATGCGAACATCGCGGTTTTTCTCGATTTAGCTTTCTTAGTGTCTTTGTTCATTTCCTTTGTCCCATTTTCTCTCTTTCCCCCTCTCTATTTTCCTTCTTCGGCGGAGAAAAAATATAAGCGTTCACCATAGTTCCACCTTTTAATGTCTGCTGCGTAAATCAGTACCATTACCATAAACTCGGATTAAGTTCTCGCGAGCAGATTTTGCTGTGGATCCTTGTCGTTTTCTTTTTAATTCAGCGTCTCTGTTTATTAGTATGCATATAATAACTACCATTCTAAATTTAGAGACTTTGTATTCGAGCAGCTCATTTGGCGCAGAAGGGGAAAAGAGAAGTTTATATTCCCGAAGTTTTTCCATTTTCCATTTGCTCTCTTCGTTTGTTCGTTTCCAGGTCGACCCATTGTTGCTTTTTTGGTAGACCATTCTTGTAAGTTGATCTGCAACAATAAGTAAGTACAGACTGATTAATTAGCAGACATTACCTAACCTTGCGCCTGAACCATATGATAATCAGTGTCGCAAAAACTGAACAGTGGTACTAAAGAATTTTCACACCAAAGGAAAGGTTTTAACGTGTTGTTGTCCCTTTCTTCCTGTCAATGCAAATGAAGTGATGACGCACATTTATCCCCCGACTTTCTGTTTTTCTCTCGTCCTTATCTTGATTAGTTAGACGAGTAGTATGGTGCAATGGACGGAAATTCTAAATTAGCTCGCCATTTTTCGTTTTTTTTCTTTTTTTTTTCTTTTAGAACTATGAAATCCTCAACGCGGATCATGAACATTTATTATTTATGAGTCATTCAAATGACTTGGAACGATATATTCTGCATTCTGTCGTATATTTGCTATTTAATTCCAACACTTGTCATATTACAGAGTTTTTGTACCTAAGTCAAGTTATCTAAGTTGGGTTGTGTCATATATTTTACATTTTTTTTTTAGTTTTCTGAAAAGAAAACTATTCTGCTTTGTCTGTCTTTCCGCACTTTTTTTCGGTCCGCACTTATCTGTCCGCCCTCAGACTTTAAAAACTACCGAGGCTAGAGGGCTGCAAATTGGTATGTTGATCATCCACCTCCAATAATCAATCATACCAAATTGCAGCCCTGTAGCCTAAGTAGTTTTTTTTTTATTTCATTTAAGGATAAAGTTAGCCATAGATCGTGCATCTGGGGAGCAACTGAGCGTTCCCCGGTCGTGACTAAGAGTTTCATATTGCAGTACATGAGAGTTAGCCATATCATGCTTCTGGCAACGATATAGGTAGGCCACCAACGGGCCGTGGTCGAAGTTTCATGGGCCGCGGCTCAAACAGCATTACTATACCGAGACCACCGAAAGACAGATCTGTTTTCTGTGGACTTGATTACATGTTGGAGCTGCAGCACAGAAAACTGGATCGCGCTGAAGAAACTTCTGAGCATTTTGTACTCGTTTTCTCTCTTGACAGCTGCCGTAGACGGTTGAACCATATCATCATGGCCTTTAAATAGAAGCTGATTATTATATGATTGCTAAATTAACTGACCCCTACCTACCCCACCCCCACCCGGGTGGACAAACAGGTTTGTAGGAGGAGGATGGATATATGTCTCCCCTACCTTTAGAGATGCTTTCTTTCATATCTAAGAATATTGTGTACCCCCATTTCTAAGCAAAAACACAGTAAAGGGAACAAGCTTAAACTCAGCCATAATATTCTGGCTGTCAGTGGGAACTTGACAGAATTTCTGGTATTGGAAAGTCAGACATCTTCAAAAGAATAAGTAAGGATTCATTGCTGCAATGTTTTGTACGTCTGGCAACCTCCACGCGTCAGACATGTAATAATTATAAGAGACGTTTTGCTGCTGAATGTGTGGACGAGACAACCATGTGGCTTACTTTCATAGCAATGATGTCCTGGATTTACAAAAGCCAAGAAATTGTGAACCTTCACGACTGTTTTTGATGGAGATGACCTGGTAAACACCGAGTTATAACACTATGGATTTATAAGGTTAACATTGAGAAAAATAGTGAAAGGTAATTAGGTGGACTAACAATACTAGTTCATAAAGCAGAAAGAAAATTTATTGGCTTTAATACCGACGGTGTATTTCCAAACCATTTGATATATCAGCACAAAGATGACGATAATGATGAGGACGAATTATTGGATACAAACGGAAAATAACTTGAAGGGTGTGGTAATGCCTGATGAGCGAGAAGCCATTGTTAACAGTCGCAGAACCCAGAAGATACTTAATTATTACTTTTACAATTAGATGTGGTATTGGGACAGAGATAAGATTGGATGCAATTCTCAACAGCATATTGGATCACAATTTTTTTTATTACTTTGGTAATCGTGTATTTGTCAGTATAAGAGAAGATATCAAAAGCAATGTAAAAGCACAGTATTCTGGACGGGAATATTGGCAGAGAAAAAGAATAGGTTATATTGAGATGCATCCTCGCGAGATCAGTTTGAAATTTGGACTGTAAGTAGGCGAGTATATATTGTTGAGTAACAATAAGTTACAAGGAGTTACAAGGATTAGGATGTCTCAAAGACTTGTTAGTCCATCCGAGGAGACATCATGTGCTTACTTATCTGTAGGAGCAGGCTTTACTGTTCATTCACAGTGTCCTAATGATTTTGTCTAGCTTTCTTTTAAACTCTTCCACACTGTTGATGTTTACAACTTCGGGTGGCAGGTTATTCCATGTCACATATCTTGTATGTAAAGAAGTTCTCACAGTGGGATGTGTTGTATCTCTTCAGTTCTAGTTTCCATCCATTATTTCCTGCCTGGTTATCGTTTAATGTAAACAGGATACTGTCTACTTTTGTTATGCCTTTCAGTATCTTGAATGTTTCTATTTAGTTGTCCTCGCAATCGTCGTGTTTCTAGGTCATACATGTTTAGGCTCTCTAGTCGTCTTCGGTAACCTATTTGCCTTTATGGCTCTTGCTGGTACTCCTTCTAATCTATTTATGTCTTTTCTTGGTGTTGAAGGGTGCGACACCTCAGCTGTAAATTGAAATCTGTCTTATGAGAATATATCTCATAATATTGTAAGTCGATGAGGAGTTGGGACATTTTGAAATATCTATCAAGAAGGTAAGTCCCAACAACTGACGAATATACAAATTTCATTTTTGCCCAAAAGGGTTTCAGATAACAACAATGAATAACGATAGTTTAAGAGTGGTATAGTTATTGAAGTTCTGCTTTGAGCACAACAGGATAAATATTCATTTCTATTTACTGTTCAAGGATAGATTTTGATTTTGCCTTCAATACAGCAGCTTTGCTGAAAAGAAGAGTGTGGGGCGGAGGTGATTTATGATGAAGTTAATAATGTTAATTCAGCGACCAGCGACGAAGCGAGTGCTTTTTGTATTATTGCCTCAGAAGTCATAGGTCATCCAGACTTGATAAATGGAGGAGCTTCCAGTTGCATCACCCCTCAAGAGGAATGTTCCAAAAGTAATTCCAGCGTAATATTCTCAGAGTCCAAAATGAAGAGGTATTAACCGTCATAAGGATTTTTTTTTTCACTTATTCATAAATGAACGAGAATTGATGCGGAAGATTAAATAGGATATAGTTTTACATTTTGTCAACATTCAGAGGCTGATGTCAACACTTCATGATAGCTAAAGGTCGCATGCGATGCGGAAGTCTTCAAATGCGCAAGCGCGCAGAGGGTTGCGGGAACTGACTGTCTCGCTTTGAAAGGATTCTGTAATCTTAAATCACTTTGAAATACTCTGTCGAGGGGAAGAAAAGTAAGCCCAAGATTTTCGAATTCGGGGCAGAGGAGGAGAGAGGGAAAATTCTAAGCCAACTTTGAACATTTTTGACACAAAATCTGGTTTGGAGAATATCGGTTTTGAGTTTAGTCGGAGCCACTTTGAAAGGTTCCTTACAAGAGCTTTGTAAATTGCAAAGAGATGTAACTTGTGACTATAATTAATACAATTTAAAAGGATTTGACCAAAGGAGTAAAAATCAGAAGCAGACTCCACAAACAGACTGAAGCAGTGGTCCCGGGAGGGGGCGGCTTGGTGGGGGACGGGAGGGTAGGGGAGACATGACACACTCACCCTCCTCCTGCAAACAGGTAGGGGATTGGGAGGGTAGGAGAGAAATCGCACGCCCACCTTCCTCCTGCAAACCTGTTTGTCCACCCTGGGTGGGGGCGGAGTAGGTAGGAGATTGGGAAGGTAGGGGAGACATGACACATCCACCCTCCTCCTGCAAACCTGTTTGTCCACCCTGGGTGGGTGTGGGGTAGGTAGGGGATTGGGAAGGTAGGGGAGACATGACACATCCACCCTCCTCCTGCAAACCTGTTTGCCCACCCAGGGTGGGTTTGGGGTAGGAAGGGGATCGGGAGGGTAGGGGAGGTATGACGGGCGGTGCCAGGTTCCAGCGCAGCGTAGCGCATGCCATTAAGTGACTCATAATAGGTTTTCTGATTCCGGAAAGATAAGAGGGATCTTTTGTGTGGGTGGTGGATCTGTCTATCTCGGCGAATCTCCACGGTCACCGGACTCTCTTATTATATATATTTTATTTTTCCAATTCCAAGTCGAGTCTTCTAATTCCAATTCAGGTTTTTTAATTCCATTTCAGGTTTCCTAATTCCAGTTTGTGTGTTCTGTTGTTCAATATTATTAATTTTAACGAATGTTCAAGTATTGCTTCTCACGTCACTCCAAGCTTCTACTGCTAAGTCTTCCGAAAGAGTGAAAATCTGCTGCACGTTTCATTATTTATGGCCAATCCATTATGCACACTAAAAGCTCCTGTTAGGGGAGCTTCATCTTAAGCTACTTAAAGTATTGCTGTGTGAATCAGTGGTAAGAACCGCCTGGTAACTTTAGAAACACTCTCAAGTTCTCGGTCAGACGCGAATTGAAGAACAGTGTTCCAACATTTTTCAGAAAGTGAGGCCCTTTACACTTTCCAGCTTATAATCTTCTAGCCTACTCTCTCTCTCTCTCTCTCTCTCTCTCTCTCTCTCTCTCTCTCTCTCTCTTTCTCTCTCTTTGGTGCTCTCTAAAGGTTACTTTCTGGTTTGTAGGTAACTGTTTAGATGATATACCCTACAGCTGGTTACCTAAAATTCAGCACCGCAACTTTTCCTCATAGTTACAACCCCCCTGACTCTCTCTCTCTCTCTCTCTCTCTCTCTCTCTCCTAGCTTATGGTGCTCTCTGGGTCCTTCTCTTTCCCCTGTCAATTTATTATTTTCTTTCCGGTTTTGTATTATTTAACCAAAGATCTGTTCCATTGATTAATTAGGACTAAACGAGGTAGCTATTTAAAAGGTTTGAATTAAAAGAGTACGTTTACCATCGATTTTATTTACTTCCGAGTATTGGAAGATAAATCTTTTTCATTATGAAATTATTCTTTAAGACGAGTTATCGGGAGTAGAATAGATTATGGAACTGAGGCCACAGGTCAAGTGCTGGGACCTATGAGGTCATTCAGCGCTGAAAGGGAAATTGACGGTAAAAGGGTTTGAAAGATGTAACAGGAGGAAAATCTCAAAGCAGTTGTGCTATGAATCAACTGTTAGGAGAGGGTGGAAAGGGAGGTGGAAGAAAATTAATATGAACGGAGGTACAGTAAAATGAATGTAAAGGGGGTGTGCAGCTAGGGGCCAAAGGGACGCTGCCAAGAACCTTAAGTAATGCCTACAGTGCACCGCATGAGGTGCACTGACTTAGTTTAACCAGACCACTGAGCTGATTAGCAGCTCTCCTAGGGCTGGCCTGAAGGATTAGATATTTTTATGTGGCTAGGAACCAATTGGTTACCTAGCAAATTGGACCTACAGCTTATTGTGGGATCCGAACCACCTTTTATCGAGAAATGAATTTCTAATCACTAGAAACAAATTCCTCTGAATCCACGTTGGCAGAGCGTGGAATCGAACTCGCGACTACCGAATCAGTAGGCGAACACGTAACACACCCGTCCAACGAGGAACCTGTGAAATGGGTGTTCCCAGCTCCACTATAAGGAAATTCAGGAAAGCGACAAAGCCAGAGATATTAAAAACAAGTAAAATGCGCCATACTTTCTTCTGCTCAATCGAGTTTCCTGTGCAGGCACTACAGCGTATAATCAAGGCCACCGAAAACATATTAATCTTTCGGTGGTCTCAGTATAATGCTGTATGAGCCACGGCCCATGAAGCATTGACCACGGCTCGTTGGTGGCCTATCCTACATTGTTGCCAGAAGCACGATTATGGCTAACTTTAGCCTTAAATAAAATCAAAACTACTGATGCTAGATGGCTGCAATTTGGTATGTTTGATGATTGGAGGGTGAATGATCAACATACCAATTTGCAGGCCTCTAGTCTCAGTAGTTTTTAAGATCTGAGGACGGACAGACAAAGCCGGCACAATAGTTTTTACTTACAGAACGCTAAAAATGGCTACAAGAGTTAAAAAGTTCGACGGCATCGACGATATACGACAAAGACTCCGGAATTTTTTTTATTTCTCTTTTTAATTCCCCGACACTCCACACAGAGAACCCACAGGTGGTCTCTCTTTTCTCGTCCGATCTTTTCCTCTCTTTCCAACGTCACTTCTTCTTTATCTTTATCTTCTCCTCCTCCTCCTCCAATTGGTGATAATGATGACAAAAAGGCGATGGACATTCTCGTTCCAATTGATAGTTAAAGAGAACGACCCATTAAGCTCAAATTTGTGCTCTTAATTTGAAAGAAGAAAATAGATAAGTTTCACTTCACGCATCTTTATCTAATAATAATAATAATAATAATAATAATAATAATAATAATAATAATTATAATAATAATTTTTTTTTTTTTTTTTGCTCTATCACAGTCCTCCAATTCGACTGGGTGGTATTTGTAGTGTGGGGTTCCGGGTTGCATCCTGCCTCCTTAGGAGTCCATCACTTTTCTTACTATGTGTGCCGTTTCTAGTTTCACACTCTTCTGCATGAGTCCTGGAGCTACTTCAGCCTCTAGTTTTTCTAGATTCCTTTTCAGGGAGGGATCTTGGGATCGTGGCCTAGTGCTACCTATGATTATGGGTACGATTTCCACTGGCATATCCCATATCCTTCTTATTTCTATTTTCAGATCTTGATACTTATCCATTTTTTCCCTCTCTGTCTCTTCAACTCTGGTGTCCCATGGTATTGCAACATCAATGAGTGATACTTTCTTCTTGACTTTGTCAATCAACGTCACGTCTGGTCTGTTTGCACGTATCACCCTATCCGTTCTGATACCATAGTCCCAGAGGATCTTTGCCTGATCGTTTTCTATCACTCCCTCAGGTTGGTGCTCGTACCACTCATTACTGCAAGGTAGCTGATGTTTCTTGCACAGGCTCCAGTGGAGGGCTTTTGCCACTGAATCATGCCTCTTTTTGTACTGGTTCTGTGCAAGTGCCGGGCATTCGCTTGCTATGTGTTTTATGGTTTCATTTTTCGTATTTTACTTCCTACATATGGGAGAGATGTTATTTCCGTCTATCGTTCTTTGAACATATCTGGTTCTTAGGGCCTGATCTTGTGCCGCTGTTATCATTCCTTAAGTTTCCTTCTTAAGCTCTCCCCTCTGTAGCCATTGCCATGTGTCATCGCTGGCTAATTCTTTAGTCTGTCTTCAGTTATTTTCCGTCAATGGTTTGTTGTGCCAGTCCTCTGTTCTGTCTGTCATTGTCCTGTCTCTGTATATTTGTGGGTCTTCGTCTACTTTTATTAGTCCTTCTTCCCATGCACTCTTTAGCCACTCGTCCTCACTGGTTTTGAGATATTGCCCCAGTGCTCTGTTCTCGATGTTGACACAGTCCTCTATACTTAGTAGTCTTCTCCCTCCTTCCTTTCGTGTTATGTATAGTCTGTCCGTATTTGCTCTTGGGTGTAGTGCTTTGTGTATTGTCATATGTTTCCTGGTTTTCTGATCTATGCTGCGGACTTCTGCCTTCGTCCATTCCTTCCACTATTCCTGCGCTGTATCTGATTACTGGCACTGCCCATGTGTTTATGGCTTTTATCATATTTCCGGCGTTGAATTTTGACTTGAGTATCACCTTGAGTCTGCATATATTCTTCCCTGATCGTGTCCTTCATCTCTTGGTGTTTTATATCCCCTTCTTCCATTATTCCCAGGTATTTGTATCCTGTCTCATCTATGTGTTTGATGTTGCTCCCATCTGGTAGCTTTATCCCTTCAGTTCTCGTTACTTAAGGGATAAAGCTACCAGATGGGAGCAACATCAAACACATAGATGAGACAGGATACAAATATTATTATTATTATTATTATTAGTTTATTATTATTATTATTATATTATTATTATTATTATCGAAAACTTACCATTATGACTATGAGAAACAACAGTACCCAATAAGCAGTAAATGAGCCTCGCTGTCGACTTCTCAGGTCCTTTATTCCTCACACTGTTGGACTGTGGAACTTCCAGCCTCCCAGAGGAAGTCGTCCAGTTGAAACTTCAGAAGCTCAAACGAAAATGCATTGCATTTCTACCCTAATACTATTCTCTTGGTATTTTAAATCATTTTCATCTATTTACCGATTCATTATTTTTTTTCGTTTTTAGTAAGTGGGATCTCTCTTTTACTTCCTCTTACTTCTGTCTAAGGAACACCATATTATTTGGATGCTAGAATTTCAAGTCAGTGGCCCCTTTGGTGGGCTTGTTCCATATGGACAGGTTCCAGCTACTGAATATGATGATAATAATGATAATAATAACAATAATGATAATAAATGTACTACATATATATAGATCGGAAAATATATGGTCACAAGTATTTAAATAGGTACATATATTTATATATATATAGAAATATATATAGTCATACATATTCATATATGTACATAGATTTATGTATATACACACACACACACACACACACACACACACACACACACACACACACATATATATATGTATATAATATAATTATATATATCTATATATTACTTATATAATATTATATAATATTATATATATATATATAAATTCCTGCCTCACATCAGGATGGAACCCAGGTCTTCCAATAGAAAGACGAGACCGCTACCAACCAGGCTGTACAAGTTAATTGAAAGACTTGGGTTCGATCCTGATGTGAGACATAAATAGATTTCTGTTCTACATATGAGTGTGTGCTGATTATTCATATATATATATATATCCCCTAACATACATCATTATATGCTGACATATCTAGGCATTTACTTTAGAAATCGTATGGACAGATCTTTCAAACATTCAGTAACCTCGCGTTCAAATAACCTAAAGAAAACGTACCTCTCTCTCTCTCTCTCTCTCTCTCTCTCTCTCTCTCTCTCTCTCTCTTCACGGTAACTTGTGAAAACCTCAATTTTCTTCGCATAAATACCCCGTGGAATTTTAGCGGAGAACCTACTCTCTCTCTCTCTCTCTCTCTCTCTCTCTCTCTCTCAAGTGTATGAATTCCCTCGTTCCAGGGAGATCTGCCCCTTTTGTCTTCCCCCTCCCGGTCTCTTGTTCCGCTACTCACCAGGAGTAAATAGGGATCTTTTTTACCGGAGTTAAGTGAAGTCAACAGCCATTTAAGGGTCGTAAGAGCTTCCTATTCGAAGCTTTGCAGGTCCCGGCTGACTTCTCTCTCTTCCTCCGAGAGGGACGGAATGAAACGCGAAATCTCTGTAATCGAAATCTTTTAGTTGCCGCTGATGGAAACGTTGTGTTGGAAGTGAGGCTGGCGTTTTGTTGACGCTACTTTGCAACTACTTTTGCTGCTAATGATGCTGCTGCTGCTGCTGCTGCTGCTGCTGTATAGTGGGTGTAATAGAAAATTACTTTAAAAGCAGGAACAATAATCTTAGTAGCGTGCTGATAACATGGCAGCATATTGACAATTTTCTTCCGATGTCAAGATGCCAGTTCAAGATGCCGAGTGCAAAAGAAGCTGTGGAAAAATGAAAATTCTTTTTCGTGACTTTGATAGATAGTGAATAATCTATATATATATATATATATATATATATATATATATATATATATATATATATATATATATATATTTATATATATATAATATAAAAGGCAATTTTTGTCTGTTTGTTTGTTTGTATGCTATGCACGCCCAGACAATGAAAGCTAGGTCTACTAGATTTTTACCATAGACTCCCCTCCCCCCAAGGAAGGTTTTAGTCAAAATGAGAAATTCGAGGGCCGCTCCTAAGGGGGCCATAACCACTCTTTTTCATACCCCCCTCATTGTTTACAACTTTCGGAGCTGACATCTATGTAGAAGTGTTTCTATAGGTACAAACAGGCTTCTCACAATATGGGGGCCCTAAGGCACCCTCAGTGGAAATAGGGGGTTGGGGGGTCCGGCAAACCTCATGGGAATGGGGCGCCCAAGGGTTTCCCATAATATTAGGGAGTAGGAGGCCTATGACCTATGACCCTTTTGACTTACCGACCAGGGGAAAAGGGGGTCATAGCCTACCTACTCTTTGGGAATTAGGGCCCAATGGTCATAGATGGGCCTACTGCATTCAAATTTGGTACCGTGAGTTAACATAAATGACTGCAAACGCATTTAACATCAATATCAGTTTAACTATCGGCTGAACTTTATCTAGGACCGTTTAAGGGGATCCTCGCGATGAAACTCTTTCCCGAGCAACCTGTCGCAACATGTATGCGCCTGCCGTCGGCCGGCGGTGCCTGACTGAGCCGGTCAGTGTCGCAGTAGCATTGGCTGGGGAAAGATGTACGTTCAGGTAATTTAGAAGTGAATGTGCGCTCGATATTTTAGGCCTCCGGAAAAAATCGGATTACCCGTTAAATGATTCACACAAGTATGGAACGTGATGAAAATATAAATAAAGAGACATTCCACGATTGAAAGAGAAACGGCCGAGTTGAGCAAGGCCGTTGAGCAAGGCCTTTCGACTTCTTGTCCTTTACTTAGTAGACTGAGTAAAGGACAAGAAGTCGAGAGGCCTTGCTGAACTCAGCTGTTTCTCTTTCCTTCGCGGAATTTGTCTTTATTTATGTCTCCACATCTTTCTATATACTGGAAACTCGAGCGTTTTCCGGATTTTCACAAATAATAATCCAAGGCTTCACAATATATGAGTGTGCCTTTCCCCCTCCAAACTTTTCTTCCATCAACGCTCTGCAATTAATTATAGGCAGAGCAAATGACCTTACCCAGCTAATCGCTAAATTATGGAAGACATTTCTTCGAATGAGCCTCTCTGCCGGGTATCATCTCGAATTTTCTCCTCCAGCTACATTTCATAAGGACAACGTTTCCCCTACAACGTTTACTCTGTGCAAACTCAAGTCAGTTCTACGAAGGTAAACACCAGTGACTTATGGGATAATATCAGAAGGCTCATTTACAGTTGTTGCACTGATTATTCCCAGAGGTTTTCGTATTTTTTTCGAACGAGGCAAAAAAACCTGAGATTCACTTACATATTCTAAATAACAATTTGAAGCTTTGAAAGACTGAAAATGACAATAAATCAAATATTCTTGTTAAAATGTGAAATATAAGAATTTTAAATGATAATTTGAAGCTTTGAAAGAATGAAAATGACAATAAATCGAATATTCTAATTAAAATGTGAAATATGAACATTTTAAATAATTATGTGGATATTACAATTAATGGGGAAGCGTTACTGAGACTATAATATATGCAGGCTTTAAGGGTATTGAACACGAGAACACTAGATAATCTGTCGTACACACGTCGCCATGAGATAATCTTCTGGAATCGAGTTCGTTAGATTAATGTCGTCATGCATTGGCC
>NC_061109.1:8612253-8629575 GCF_015104395.2 Macrobrachium nipponense
GAACCATTTCAATGTAAATTCAGTATTTATAGGAAACTAACCAACCACTTAACTTATGTTCATTTCTATTCAGGCTACCATCAGTCCCCAATATTTGGATCAAGAAATTGAATTCATAAGAAAAATAGGGAAAGATTTATGTTATACTTCGCATATATTAGATATTTGCTATAATAAAGCCCACAAAAGTTCTACAGTGTAAGTAACACTGAGAAAGAAAATTCCAAGAACATTCTCAGTTTTGCCTTATTTTAACGGATTTGAAACCATTAAATCATTGTTTAAGAGCCTTTAAGGTCAACCTTGTTTTTTCCTATAATAACACACTAAAAGGAATGTTAATAAAAAATGGCCCCAGGGAAAGCAACAGCATAATATATAAAACTCCACGTATGGACATCCCCTCCTTTTATCTCGACAGTTGAGCAAGGGCTTAGAAGTAAGATTAAAGCAGCATAAATATTCTGTGAAAACTGGGCAAACATCTAATGCAATATTCATTCATTTAAGTGAAAACAACCACCGGATAAATTGATTAGTAGTTTAGTAATTGCAAGATCAAAAGATGTCTTATCACAAAATCTTTTAGAATCTGCCATAATACAACTTACTTCCCATTGTAATTTTATATTATCGTGCCTGTTTCATTTAGACCCTTGTATTTGTAACATGTTTAAGAATGACCTCAAAGATATAATTAGCAAATTACAAAGACTTAAATACAAAGTAGTTGCCTAGATATATTTTCCTTGTATGTATGTTTAATATGTTTTGTGAATAGTTTTTGTTTACCAAAGATCTGAATTGTGGTCAGCTGTTCCGCCTGTATTATCCTTTAATTGTCTTGTCACTGTGTATGTGAGCAGTTGTACATAATCTTTTTGTTCTTAAATTGTACCCATGTTTATGCTTGTTTGGTAAGGTTACTCATTCTCCAGGTGTGTCGGATTCTAGGTACTAATCTCCTTAAAATCCCTATCTGTCACTTATACGACCTTTCCTGTACCCTCAATTTCTCATGTAAATCAGTTTGTCTGCTAAGTAAAAGGACGTTTGAGGACGAAAGATCTTGCAGGAATCCGTTGTTTATCTTCGTTCGTGGCTTGTACCTTTATATATATATATAATATATATATATATATATATATATATATATATATATATATATATATCTATATACACACACACATATATATATATAGATAATATATATATATATATATATATATATATATATAGGTAATATATATTCATTGCAATGTCCTTTAATATCCAAATGCTCTACCAAGACATGTATTTTCATATATGTTAAAACCGAAAGCGAATTTTTTAGTTGATAAAAATATCGTCCTAACAAAATTCCCCTTCGTTAACATATATGAAAATATATTAATTCCCGAGGTAGAGAGAATGGGGATATTAAAAGATATTTCTGGCTCGATGAATGTATAAGATCACGGTGATGTGATAAAAATTCATAGGTATATAAATATAAATATATATTTTTTCAATTTCCAAGAAACGCTTCTATTATGAAATACAAAGAGCAAAAATATATTGAGGTAAACGGCTATCAGTTTTATGCTCCGATTCTTAATTAAAAAGTGGTTTGATCCTGTCATCATAAACTTGGATCGAGAGGTCAGAGGTCAGAGGTCATGCTGAAGAATGGGTGTACTTTTAAGTAGGTAGACCCACCCAAAAAAGTCAAGTCAGTTTATTTTTTTTTTTCTTCAATAAAGTGAGTTCCTAGGCTTGTCTTCGCAGTGCTCAGCCGTTAAAACTATTATGCCTGGCTTTGTCTGTCCATCTGCCCTTTTTTTCTATCCTCCCTCAGATCTACAAAACTACAGAGGCTAGAGGGCTGCAAATCGTATTTTGATCCCCCCCACCCCTCCAATCATCAAACATACCCAATTTGCAGCCTTCTAGCCTCACTGGTTTTCATTTTATTTCTGGTTACATTTAGCTACAATCGTACTTCTTGGTAGCGCTAGAAGTAACCAACACATAGGCCACCACGGGACCATAACTGAGTTTCATGGGCCGTGGCTGAGGCCAATGCCCCACCGACGGCAAGCTCTATTGCTTCCAGTGCATTTTTTACTTGTTTTATTCCTTAATTGTATTTTTTTTTTTTTTATTGAAAACAAAAATTGCGTGCTTGATATTTCTCCTAAGTTCCCCACTTGAGTGTATACGTACGTTACGTTTATGTGCATTAAGCTACAAATGTCTTTTTAAATATCCAAAATTTGTCCTACCAAGGAATTAATATATTTTCATATATTATTAACTTAAGGGGGATTTTCTAGCTGATAATAATTTGTCCTCTCGTGGGTTCGAACCAGCGCCCAGCGGACAGAGGAGAATCAGGACTTCAGTGACATTACTGACTCGGCCAACAGTGGCACTGAAGTCCTGATTTTCTCCTCTGTTTCACCAGTTCGGAATCCACAAGAGGATGAAATTATTATCAACTAAAAAAATTTCCCCTTCGGTTAACATATTATAATAATTAACTCAGTGGTAGAAAACGAATTGGATAACAGGACATTTGTAGCTTAATGCATGTATATGAATCACGGCGATGTGATAGAAATTCAAGTACATTATAGTTATATGTATTATATATATAAATACATATAGTAAATATATTTCAAGCCTAAACTATATCCGTACCTATCCATATATATTTATATATATATATATATATATATATATGAGTGTATTTTTACTGTATACATCAGTACATTATGAAGATAAAAGGCCCATAAAACACTATTTTAACGTTGCAGCCATATATTTCGAGCGCTTCCTTCTGTGCTCCTGATCACTGGTAAATATGGACATAGGATGTCTGACAAAATATATATACAAAAACATATGTAGTGTTTCAGTAAGTCTGTTTGTGACCCAGGAAGGGTGGAAATTAAACTGTTCCCTGGTGATTTTTGTCCTTAGGCCACTCCTCAAGCAGGTGTCCAAGAACACCTGACCACCGATGAGTCGCCAGACGGGAGTTAATGAGGCCAAAAATCACCAGGGAACAGTTTAATTTCCACCCTTCCTGAATCACAAACAGAGACCTACTGCCACACCTACATAAGTTTTAGTATATATACTCTTGTAAGACAGCGTATGTCCATATTTTACCAGTGATCAGGAGCACAGAAGGAAGCGCTCGAAATATATGGTTGCAACGTTAAAATAGTGTTTTTATGGGCCTTTTATCTTCATATATTATATATATATATATATATATATATATATATATATATATATATATATATATATATCTATATCTATATATATATTGTCGTCCATAGATGGAAATAAAAAATTCTTCGCTATCTCCCTGAATTACCGGAGAGGTCCCCAAGACCGGTAGGCGGCCCTTTGCCAAGCGCGCCCGGGAGAGAAGAGCTCCCCACTTCGCCGGAAACCGCCTTTTTAATCCCCCCTCCCCCCTCCCGCTCATCCCTCAATAAAGAAGGGGAATCCCCCTGATGAAAAAAGTTCCATGTTAGGACCCACAAGCACTGCGCCATTAAGGTCATCGAAAGCGCTCATTTCATTCGATCTATACAATGGGAAGGTATGTCGTGGGGTCTTCATTCTCTCTCTCTCTCTCCTTCTATCTCTGCTTGCGCGGTGGTATTTTTGGTGCCAATAGTTTCTTCTTGAATCCATCTTATCTATATATATATATATATATATATATATATATATATATTATGATCTATATATGTATATATATATATATATATATATATATATATGTATATATATATATATATATTATATCTATATATATATTATATATATATATATATATATATATGTATATATATATATATATAGATATATATATATATATATATATATATATATGATATATATATATATATATATAGATATATGTATATATATTATATATAATATATATTATATAATATATATATAATATAATATATATATGTATTATAATAAAATTTATATATGTATATATATAATTATATATATATATGGATATAATTAATTATATATATAAATATATATATATAGATATATATATATATATATGTATATATATATATATATACAATATATATATATATATATTAATATAGATGTATATATAATAGATATATGACTAAGTATATATAAAATTGTTATGTTATTATATAATATATATACACACATATAAGTTTATGTGTTATTGTTTGGGTAGCCTTGCATAGTAAACATATTATCTTATATTTGCTGGGCAACTATTTCCCTTCGTATGACATCTAGTTAGTACCTCCTTCCTTTCTTTTACTTTAAAATTAAAATTATAGTAATTAACCCCTAAATCAAGGGAATACCATCCATTGACCCCCAAATATTGCGGATGGCCCTCCTCAGTGGACCTCAGTCTATAAAGGAATTCGCGGACTGGCATTTGGTGTTAAACTGCACGAGTGCCCATCGTCATATGCAAAAGAAGACTTTTGAACGGGACTTTTGATACAGGAAATCAGTGCTTTACGCGGTCCCTATGAGGATTAACGCATCGTTATTCGCATTGTTTAACAGAACCAAAACAAATACGATATTGTGTTGCCATCCTAGCTTGTTCATGCCCAGATCTGACAGTCAGCCAGTTGTTTTTGTTGAACCAGACAGTACTGGCTACAACGATTGGTATAGTTTTCGGTTTTTTCGGGAATCAACAATTTGGTTTCGGTGATAATCAGAGAGGGAAAAGGAGTGATGATCTGCTCATTGGTTTGTGAAAAATAACATATGGTAACATTGCAAGGATTGCTAAACTGATGAAGGGTTTTTGAATTTGCTGCTGTTCCAATGACTCCGTTTTCTAAAACAAGTCTGTTTCATCAACGTTAACCTAGCGTAATTAACTGCCATCTGGGTCTTATTCTAAACTATACTATTTGGAACTAGCTCCAATATATAAGTTAAGTACACTTTAAAACAATCAATGGAATGGTGAAAAGTCAACACCTAAACAACTACTATAACATTCAAAATGTCAAAGACTAATGGAGCGAATGCCTGGAGACATGTCTGGGGAGTCCTCAGGAGTTTCCAGCAAAACCTCCTCCTGCAGGATGGAAGTAATAACCGCGAGGACAATCTTTATACCCTGCATCTCCTGAGGGGTGGGTATTGTGCCGTCCAGTGCACCTCCACGTGGTGCACCGTAGGCATTATTAAGGTTACGGTTGCTTTGCAGGCCGGTTTTTTCCCACTCTCCGGCGACCCCTAGCTGCAACTACTTTCATTCCTTTTTTGTTTACTGTAACCTTCCTTTCATATTCTCGTTCTTCCATCGGAACTTACCCACCCTTTCCCCTCAACAAATTGTTCCTCACAGTGCCAAACTGCTTTGAGGTTTTCTTGCCTGTTACACACCTTTCATACCTTCCTTACTGACATTTCCTTCGGCGCTGAATGACCTCATAGGTCCAGGGCTTGGCTTTGGCCGGCCTCAACTCTATGAAATCCAGTTGTATATAGAAACACATTGTTCGTTATGGGCCACAAAACAACGGACGGTTTCTATACATCTTTTTCAAGTTAAAATATTTAAAAGTGTTGTTATTTAAAGGACGAAATCTTGGACAATTTCTAAAAGTACCAGAAAACATTACCCTAGTCCCTCTGACTAACTGTTGCAATATCGTTGCCAGACGTACGATTATGCTAACTTTAATCTTAAAATAAAAAACTGCTGAGGCCAGAGGGTGTAATTTGGTATGTTTGATGATTGGAGGGAGGATGGTTCAATATACCAATTGCAGCCCTCTAGCCTCAGTACCTTTTTTTTTTTTTAGATCCAAGGGCGGACAGGAAAAGTGCGGGAACATCAGAAAGAGGTTTGAATTTAATATATATATATAATCTATATATCTATATAATAATTATTATATATATTATATACTGTGTGTGGTGTGATGTGTGTGGTGTTGTGATAGTATATATATATATATTATATTATATATATATATATATATATACGCATGCATGCATATAATTTCCTTATTTTATTTTTGTGATTACGGCGTTTTGTTACCTTAGGGTGTCTTGATGGTCCTGTTTTATGTTAACTGCATGTCATTAATATTCGATTAGCTCGGAAGCTATCAAAACGAGGCCAGCCCATGCATAACTAGATATAAAAAAAAATAAAACCACAAAATAACGTTGTTAAGCAAAATAATATGAAAAAAATATTTTATAGATTTGCAGTAATACCACAGCGCTGCAAAAAACTTTATGGCGACCCACGAGAAAAAAATCCCTCAAACAAAACAAAAAAAAAACCGGATTCAGACTATTGTTTGGAAAAGAAAAATACTGACCAGAGTCTTTTTAAAAGCTTTCTTTGGTGCAAGATGTTATTGCATTCCTGCCATACAGCCTCTTTGTGGCGTTCACTTGGCCAACGCACGGCGAAGGTGGCAACAAACTGCGACGCCAAATAAAATTGCGATTCGGAAAATAGATGGAATGCAGCCGTGCAATTTTTTTATTTGTTCGAATAATAAGATCAGCGGCGAACTCGTAAGATGCTCTGTAGCGTATTTAACTTTCAACGTCAAAACGGGGCTTCGTTTCAAGGTTTCTATGGTTGGTGGGAAATTTTAAGATTTGTACAGAGCTTCTCAATTGGAGTTTGCTGTGGTTCTACCGGGTATAATTGCGAAAAAATAAATAAAATTATGGAACGTGTAGGTTAACCCGTTTCTAACAGCACATTGGTGGTTGACTAATTAAACAACTTCTATTCGCGAGTGTGGGGTTCTGGTCCAACGTGCTCTGATGTAAAGTTCTTTGTGCTTCCTGACGCATTCCCTTTCGATTTTCGTAACCTTCGTAGTGCATTCAACGCAAACTGCATTGATATAAGCCAAAGCAAAGTATCCCCACCCTTATGGGGAGGGGTGAAAGTTTAACGATTCGTTAGGCTTACGAAGAGAGGACCCAAACAAAATTGGGAAGGTCTCGCCTGAGATAAAACCAAAACAAGGTCTAATAGCAAAAACAATGGCCAGAAATTCCACAGATGAAGGTCAAGTGATTGTTTTCCTATATTAAAGATATTCCAACTCACTTATTGTTTTTAAGTAGGTGATTACTGTTTTCATTAGTTACCCACACATGAGAACTTGTAAACAATCTGGAGTAAGATTATCCCGTCCGTTAGCGTTAGTTAACTTTGTACCAAAATATGCAGTAACGGCTGTGTAAAATTTATTTACTACTTTACAATCCTAACATGCTTCCTACGTACGTTCAAAAGTGGAAAGTTTTGTTCATATACGTAGAAAAAAACCTCAATGCTTCGTATTTGAATACTTAGAAAAACTAAGTATAACCATTACCATTACTTCAGGATCAAAAGGCACTCCTTTTGAAGAACATATCTCTGATCTTTCAAGGATTCCTTTAAAAAGTTAAAGAAAAACCCTTAGCTTAGGCTGAGATATAGCCAAATTTGCTTGGGTAATGTGAGTTTCTTTTCTTTTCAGGAAGGAAATGCTTGGCATCATTGAAAATGATTTGGTAACAAGACTCCAAAACCTCTTAAACTTTAGTTATACTATACCTTATAAATTGTATAACTGGGTACATGACCTGGATGGACCTTTTCTTAAACAACATTTCAGCTGCTTTTATCGAATTACGATTTCAAGCGCCATGATAGCCATGAGAAGCTTGGCCTGTTTGTTTTTTGTTTGTTTGTTTGTATGGTGTTTTTACGTTGCAAGGAACCAGTGGGTTTTCCAGCAACGGGACCAACGGCTTTACGTGGTAATATCGAAACCAACGCTCGAGGAAGTGAACCTTTCTTCACCAGGAAACTACAAATCTCTAAACAACCTCAGTCGGAACTGCCCACAGAGGAATCGCGAAACCTCTCGGCCACTGAGGTGGCAGGTCAACGACCATACCAGATTCCCACGGCCAACTGAGGCAACTTATGGGGAGGCTTGGCGGAACCCACAGACGTTCATTACAGCCATCGCATTCAACTAAATCAAAATGGTTACCAAACAGTCGCACCCAACTCTCGTATCTTCTTAAAAATAAACCTCAATAAACTAGTGAAATGCGTACTTCACATTACCTCAAAGCATTGTTGAATGGATACCACTGGAAACTTCTCGCCCTTATGAATGGCGTCCCAAAATTAGAACTATTGCAAAGCACTGCTTCACGGAAGCCAATCATAGTTCCTGGCCTTGGTTATGTTTATGACCAGCCCCACAAAAACTCTGCCCTTACCTTCAAGGTTGAGGAGTATGAATGGTCTCGGTGCCTTTGGGGTGGTCATGAACAGCATCAATCACTGTTTGCGATAGTACGTATTTACTCACCATGTTTATGGATAGCGCAGCAACGGCCATCTGACAGGGTTAATGGAAAAAAATTAAATTCACTGTCCACGTTCATGGATGGCATCGCAAACTAATGCCAAGCAATTCGTAGGTAACATCACAAAACTCTTTACCAATGTTCATGAGTAGTAACTTTTACAGCTCAATTGCCAGTATTCAGGGAGTAACCATTCCCAAAAATCATTGCTTATGCATGAGTATCAAAACTAACCTGCCTGTGTTCACAGAGTAACGTACAAACTTTCTGCTATTGGACAGCATCACAAATACATGCTTATTCTATAAGTAACCTAATAGTATCAAAACTAACCAACACACCTGACAAACCAGATTACATCCAGTTCAGGTATTCCAGTTATTCTACGCACAAAAATGCCCACGACTTAAAATTTCCATACTTTCAACTAATCAGAATATTGCATTCTTGTTTTTTGCTAACAAGGAGCTCAAAGTTATTCGTATCTATGAGTTACTGACAAACTTCATAAAAACTAATTCCATCTGCTAAAATCAGAAATCCTAAAATGACTCTAGAAAACCTTTATCTGGGGACAATTTTGCATAGTTTGGTGATTTTCTAGAGATTAGCTATTGAGTAAGCAAGCGCCCATTATTGTAAACGACCCGTACATTTGAGGGAGATGCCTATAACTCCTCCAACCAGAAATTTTAGGTTTCAAGAAAGGAAATACCCAGATCTAATCCTCAGAAAATTCCACAAAGTCCAATGCCAAGTTGATGTTTAAATTATTTAAATTTCCTTCCTGCATCAAAAACCTCTATGAATATTGGCCAAAAACAGATCTGACTTAAATTAACCATAAACCTCATCCATTTCCAGGAAGCTAATATTCTAAAGTAAAACAAACCAAAAGACAGCAGACCTGTATATTCATTTGTTTTTATGCTGAATATTGCGGTTTGGTGGCCTAAACGTTCTTAATTTCCTCAATCCTTAAGGAGATTCAATCGAGTGGGAGGTAGCCAATCGCATTCAAACACCTGATACCCATCTGAACTTGCAAGAAACCTATGCAGTAGTACTAGCCACCTTAAAGAAAGTGTGATTAGTTGGCTTAAAATCACCCAAGAACCTGCTTAGTAGGTCAAATGACCTACTATGCAGAATGTAGGGCCTCCTCCACTCCCACGATATATATATATACACATATATATATTGTATGTAGAATATGTATAGATATATTCTGTTAAAGCAGGATACGTTCCCAAGTATAAAAGGCCCACCATTAAAAAAAAACTGTTTTGAAGCTAAGGACAATATTTCGGTGGACTGATTACCACCCTTATCAAGTAAGTGACTTAAAGTCACTGCTGATAAGGGTGGGAGTGGTCCACCAAAATATAGTCTTTAGCTTTTAAACCAGAGTGTTTAATGGGCCTTTTATATTACAAATAATGTGGATAGATATAAATCAGTGGTATCATATCTTTAAAAATAGGGGTGGGTTTAATAATCTTGACACGAGTTCATTAAAAAAAGTAAATTATATACAAAAAAAAAATTGAAAACAGTAAATTCCATGACAAATTAGAAAAGAACATTTAAGACAAAAGACGAATTGCCCACTTCCATCTTACTCATGATGCATACAAGATTTTCCCCTCACGCATAAATTCTAAACAATATCTACCTAACTTTAGCTTGAATTACAGCTTGCTAAAATCTACGGTCAAATAGAGCCTGTTTCAATAAACGAAAATTAAAATAAATACGCTGTATTTTATAAGAAATAAAAATTTCTCTGTACTGTTTTACAGGAAGATGATTAAAAATTTTATTCTTTACATTTTTATTCTAATAAATCAATCATAAATATCCTATCCTAAATTTCCTGTATCTTTAAAACGCAACGTGAAACACCGTTTTTCAGACCTTTTTAGGTCTCTTTCATAGACCTTTCCTAACCCGGCCCCCCCCCCCCAACAACAACAGCGACAACAAAAGATCTTGTAAGCTAACTACCCGGGTAAGTGGGGGAAAAAACTGGGGGAAAAAAAAATACTGGAGTAAGCAAAAAAAAAAAAAAAAATACTGGAGCGAAAAAAAACTACCGGAGTAGCAAAAAAAAAAAAAACCCCACTGGAGTAGCTGGAAAAAAACAAAAAAACTACTGGAGAAGTGGAAAAAACTACTGGAGTAACGTAAGCAGAAAAAAAAACTACCAGACTAAGCAGAAAAAAACTAATGGAGTAAGCGGAAAAAAAAACTACTGGAGTAAGCAGAAAAAAACAAATACTGGAGTAAGCGAAAAAAAAAAAACAAACTACCAGAGTAAGCAGGAAAAAGACTAGTGGAGTAAGCAGGAAGAAAAAACTACCGGAGTAAGGGGAAAAAAACCACTGGAGTAATCAGAAAAAAACATACCGGAGTAAGCGAAAAAAAAAACAAACCGTAGTAAGCGAAAAAAAAAACTACCGGAGAAAGCGAAAAAAAAAACTACCAGATAAGCGAAAAAACTACCAGGAGTAACGAAAAAACCTTCGAGTAAGCGGAAAAAAACTACTGAGTAAGTGGGAAAAAACTTACTGGAGTAAAGCGGAAAAAAACTACCGGTAAGGGGAAAAAAACTATGGAGTAAGTGGGAAAAAAACTACCGGAGTAAGCGTGAAAAAAAAACTACTGAGAGTAAGCGGAAAAAAGCTACGGAGTATGAAAAAAAAGGGCTATCGGAGTAAGCAAAAAAAAAACTACGGAGTAAGCAGAAAAAAAAAAACACCTACCCCAGTAAGATACAAAAACTACCCAACAAAATAAAACCCTTAAGAAAAAAAACTCAAGAAAAAACTACAAAGCTACCAAAGAAAAAATATATATATATAAGAAAAAACGCCCGAGTAAAAACAAAAATAATGTGTGAGCAAAAAAAAACTACCCAACCTAAGCAAGTAACTAAAAAAAATACCCAAGGTAAGCGAAGAAAAACAATTAAAAAAATATAAACTTGGTGGAAAAAATAAAAAAATACCTCTTCCATTACCTGTTGCTAAGAGACACAGCTTTATCATCGTGAGCTTTCACCGCTGGAACAGGAACTCAAAGCTAAAAACATCCTGGAAAAGAAAACAAAACTTTAGAGCTGTGGCGTAACTTACTCTAAATATTGTAAATTCAGGACGCTTTACTCACTTCAGATTACGGGTAAACGCCCCCCACTGATATAGTTATGATGACTGCCAGGGTATTTTATGAGACTAGAAGCACAGCAAAAATCTCCAAAAATCTCCAGAAAAAAAAATATACAAAATACTATAGTAGATTCACATCAAGCGTGCATCTGATGTCTAGGCCAGTCCCTTACGACGCTCCTGACTGTCTGTTGATGAGCCAGTCACAGGGCTGGGAAACCCTCAGTCTCTCGAGAGAGTTCACATAGGCAGGATGTATGCTCACCTCTCCGAGGGATACTTTTTGAAAAAGCCATATCCCTCAGGAGAGATGGAACATACACCTGCCTATGTGAACTCTCTCGAGAGAACTGAGATTTCCCAGCCCTATGATGGGCTTATCAACAGCAATCAAGAGGGTGTAGGGGGACTGGCCCTAGACTCAGATGCGACGCTTTATGTGAATCTACTATAGCAATAATATAGTAAAGTTCAGTGTTACCTCGCAGAAGCCCAGGGTTTATTATAGCGACCAATGAAGCGACGATAGATGGCTAAATATCTCAAGCAGCAACTGTACGTAGTAGTTCCACTCGCCTGACGCACGGCGTTTGTTCGTATGAAACTTCGCAACGGGACCAATTACGCTACGATAAACTAAGGAACCTCAAAATTTGAAATATGGAACTCCCTAAGAAAAACAAAAAAACCGGGCCCACGAAATCACTTTGAGCAGAAGCCTGTTTCATATTTGTTTTCGTGACTTTCATGAAATTCCTTTTATTTCGCTTGAAATATTTTGTAATAACGATAATTCTATAATGAAATATTTTACATGACACACACACACACCCACACGACATATATATATATTTATATATATATATCTATATGTATATATATACATCCATACATACATATATTTATAAAATATATATATATATGAAATATCTATTATATATATATATATATATATATATATATATACATATACATATATAATATATATATCTTATATATATATATATATATATATATATATATATATATATATATATACACTATATACATACATACATAATACATACCATACATATATATATATCTATATATATATATATATATATATATTATGTGTGTGTGTGTGTGTATATGCATTAAGGCTACAAATGTCCGCTTTTAATGTTCCAATTCTCTCTACCTCAGAATTAAACCTTTTTTTTGATATATGTTCAACCGAAGAGAATAGTTTTTGTTGATAATAATTTCGGTTCTCCTCGTCGGATTCGAACTAGCGTACAGAGGAGAAGTCCCACGGAACCTTTCAGTGAAGTTACCCGACCTCGGCCGTGATTTCCTCCTCTGTGCGCTGGTTCGAATCCACCAACGAACGAAGGACGAAATTAATATCAACTAAAAAAATTCCCCTTATGTTTAACATATAATGAAAACTATTTAATTCCGAGGTAATAGTGAATTGGACTTCCTTAATGGACGTTTGTGTTTTAATATGCATATTAAGTATAATATATATATATATAATACTATATAATATATTTATAATTAGATATATATATATATATTAAGTAGGCGTTGTGTGTGTTACCGTTATACTTGGATACAATTTCGATAGGATTTGCTATACTGGTAGTATGATTCCCCAGTAGGTAAAACTGAATATGTCTATGATTGAACGTACTTTAACCCATGCGGTACTGCTGTGAAACTGATACCACCGAGTTTTCATGCATGATATTTTTATATCGTATTTTTTTTCTTTTAATTATTGTTGAAATATTCATGGCTGGTATTTGGGGTGGCAGCCTGTGTCCTCTTCATTCTCTAGAAGATATCCGGTGCTGTCACCTTTGAGTAAAGCAACTGAAAACAATCTCGGTATTGGGGAGCTCTTTGGAAATGTTACGTTCTACTCTGCTTTTTTTGTTATCTGACTTTTGTTGCGAGTTCAGTCTGGCAGCACTTCTATCTTTTCTTCAGAGTTATTTGTTTGGTCCCGATGCGAGTAAATTTTATTTTGATTATAAACGGTTAATGGCTTCTCTCTCTCTCTCTCTCTCTCTCCGCTCTCCTCTCTCTCTCTCGTCTCTCATATATATATATATATCACATATGAATGAATATGAATGCACACATACTGGCTGACCAACCCGGTGCTGCTGGGAAAACTCGTTGAATGACAATCTGTGGTTGTAAGGGGAAGGGAGAAAAAGGCGAGGGGAGGGGGGGGAGGTGGGGGGAGGGGGTGAATGGGGAAGCGTGATAGGGTAGGGGTTGGGAAGGGGAATGGGAAGAATGGAGGGGGTTGGGGGTTTTTGTTGATTGGTTCTGACCTCAAGCCTATTCGTATTGCATATTATACTGACTAAGAAAAGACTCTTACTTCCTTACTTTTCGCTTTCAATCTGATTTTATCGTTGTTGGTTGTAGTAAAGTCTAACTAAACGTTCCTACCCATATATATATTCTTATATAGGTTAAATTAAGTTAACTTTGTACTCTGAATTTTCCAGGCTAGAGCAATTCGGTTTGGCCTTTCACCCAACCAAAAGTGTTAAATTTCATTAATATTTATTTATTTGTTAAGTTAAAAGCTGTATATACAATATTCAAAGTATTCCATTATCTTGAGTTCTTTCTTTTTTTCTTTTGGTGGTTGATTTGCATCATTTTATCTGCAGTAAGCTGGTGAAATAATAAGAAATTAAGAACAAAGAAGTGACGAGTAATATGGAGGGCCATTGAGGGTACAGTTACGCATTTCCTGGGAAGTTTGTTTTAAATTTTGGAAATGGGGAATGATTAGGAAAGGAAATTGACTATCATATATAATAAATAATCTATATATATTATATCTAATATATATATATTATAATATATAATATATATATTATCTAATATTTAGTCCACTTTTCCTCATATTCCCATTTATTCCAAATTTAAAACCTATCTTTCCCAGGAATTGCGTACTGTACCCTCAATATGGCCCTCCTCTTACTGTCACTTCTTGTTCTTAGTTTAATTTCTTTATTATTCCCCACCAGCTTAAATTTTTATTTTGGATATTTTGTATACAGCTCTTAACAATAAATAAATATTCTTAATGAAATTTAACACTTTGGGGGGTTGGGGTAAAAACCAGAATGCTCTAGCCTGAAATTCAGAGTACAACGTTAATGTTAAATTTAACCTAATTCATAGTATTAATACATTATCAGTTTTATTTAAATTATTGCTTGTTAGATGGCGCTAGGGTGAATGCTTATAGCGATGGCTAGATGAAGAAGCTCTTATGGTACAAGAGAATCTTCATAGAAAGGCACTGCATACTAGAAAAGAAAGCTACTGCTTCTTCGCTCTGCATAAGTCCGGGGTACCTAGAACAATTTCCCACCAAAGAACTACTACTAGATGGGGGGATCTAGCAGTCCTTGAATTGAAATAATCTAGATATCCGCGAACCATTGGCCCCATTCTGGAAAAAGAACTCTTGTACAAGATAAATCTCCATAAAAAGGCACTGCATACGAGAACTAGACAAAGCTATGGCTTTCTTCGCTCTGCCATAGTCGGGTACCTAGACTACTCCACCGGGAAGACTGCTAGACGATGGGAGGTATGATAGCAGTCCTGTTGGAATAATTCTAATAGTAGATCTATATATCTAGAATATATATATAATATATATTAATAGATATATTATATAATTAATATATAATATATATAATATATATATAATTTTTTATATAATGCGTCCTGTGTATACATATACAACAAATTACCTTACAATATATATATATATATTATATATATTTTTTTTTTTTATTTTTTATATCAAATAAAAATAGGTATATGTTATATAATGTAAATAATTTGTTGTATATGTATACATAGGAATATAATATATATATATATATATATATATATATATATATATATATATATATATGCCTGTGTATACATATACTCGTTACGCATTTTCCTTGTAACTGGCGACATCATCGCTCCGCGTCAGTCTTCACAACGCAGCACTACTGGTTAGTTTGGTCACCCACTGGTGATGGAAGTTCAGTGGCTTGTCCTCACTCTTTGCCCGATGCCACAAGAGACAGATATGGAGGTCATGGCATACAAAGGAAGGGGCAGGGCGCAGTAGAGGGCTCTACTCCGCAACCTGATAGATTTTTTGCAATGGCAACGCCCTAGATGGAGCGAAAAATGGGGTGGCTAAAGATTTAGTTTTCTGAGACCTCTGTGGCTTCTTAGTGATTATGGTCAGCTCATCTCGTTTGCTGCATAATTATACAATTTACATATATTATATATATAAATATACATATGTGTGTGAAAACATTCTAACTATCGATGTTCTTTATTTGGTGAAGGTCAACGATTGCGAGAACCAAAACCACGTAGGTAAATTCAGCGTGTGATCATTTTTAATCAAGATCACTGAAAGTAAATCGGCCATCTTCTCCTTTCACCACTTGCTATTCACACACATTAAGAAAACGGCGTCTCCTCTAATGCTGTGAGCTGTCCGTACCGGAGCATCAGATAATTTGAATTTTGGTGGCTAATTTGAATGGCATAGAGTGACTTGAGAATTTCATTATATCAAAAAACAAACCCCGAAAGGCACCTCTCCAGAATACGAGCTTCCAGAAAGGCTTAAGTATCACGGCTGTATCTTTTATATCGCTCCACAGATTAATTAGGTCCGTCACCCACCCACCCACCCACCCACCCGCTACCACATCCCCTGCACGTCAAAGAGCGATATCTTGGATCTTCGGAACGGCGCAACGGATTTCGATGAAAGTTGGCACGTTTAGAGACCTTAGAAGGAAACCTCTAAAGCCAAAGTTTCATTTCATTCAGTTGAATATTTCCCGAATTATAAAGAGCCAAAGTCTGGGTTTTTGTGTACTACTCTGGTTGGCTGGGTTTTAGGTACTAACCACCAACTACCGAGGTGGTTGATGGTCGCTTTTCTATGTAGTGGAGCTTTTGTCATATCAAGAAGGGCAATGAACATAATAGCTTACGATAAAGAGAGAGAAGAGAGAGAGAGAGAGAGATGGGAAGATAAGATATTTCATAATAAGAAATAAAAGAGAATAAATTTTATGATTTCCAACTATTCAGATGAAATATAAACCTGGTTTTCGCAAGAGAGCCAAGCAATGAAATATGACATTTCTCACAACCCTTATTTTGGCGAGTCATTTTAGCATCAGTTAAAGGTTGTCAGCATTTTTTGTTCTCGGTTTCGCCGCTTTGGGACCAGGTTTCTTTTTTTTTGTTTTTTGGTGTTAGATCTCACTAAGGTTTTTTTTTTAAAGAAGTGGCTCTTAAAAATCATAAGACATTTTGTTCGTGGAAGACGATCAAGAATGGCTGAAAATCTCTCAGTTTTATGCCGCTAAAGAGGATGAATTGTTTATTAATAGTTCTGACGATGTTGTGGCTATTACTTAGATGAAAACTGCGCCGAACTTTCTTCCGCGCAATCGGGTTTTCTGTACTGCGCATAATCAATGCCACCGAGAATAGAAACTCTCAGCCGGCTGTGGTGGCCTATGTTGCTGCGTTGCCAGAAGTACGATTATGGATAACTTTAACCTTAAACACAATAAAAACTACCGAGGCTAGAGGGCTGAAATTTGATATGTTTTGATGATTAGAGGATGGATGATGAGACTCAATTTGCAACCCTCTAGCCTCGCAGTTCTTAAGAGCTGAGGGCGGATAAAAAAAAGTGCTG
>NC_061109.1:8630075-8657575 GCF_015104395.2 Macrobrachium nipponense
TTCGGCAAATTTTCGACTTTGTTAACATGGCGGAGGGGGTTTGATATTAATTCTAACTATAAATATCTGAGTTCGACAGTGATTTGTAAGGTCGGAATCAGTATCAACTTATACCTCACTTGTTGGTCCAGTCGATAAACAAGCACTGAAGTCTGATTTCTCCGCTGTTCGCTGCGTGCTGGTTCGAACCCACGAGAAGACGAAAATTATTATCAACTAAAAAATTCCCCTTCGGTTAACATATATGAAAACTATATTAGTTCTAAGGTAGAGTGAAAGGTCTCGCAGATCCTGCTTCGTTCATTTTTCCTTCGTGGCTATAATCTATATATATTTATATTATATATATATATATATATATATATATATATATATAATAATATAAATGGAAAAAAGGAGCCTCTCAGCCTCGTACCAAGCAATGATTACAGTGTTGCCACTCCTTGTATTTTCCTAAATCTAGTAGTATTTCATTACAGAGACAGGATGTGTATTTTGGATCTCTCTCTCTCTCTCCTTCTATTAGGATAAGTGCAGGGGGTCCTTACCCTTCTCCTATCCCCCTCATCCAATGAGGACCCTCCCCCCTATCCCAGCAACCGTTTGCAATACTCTACATTGTATGGTGATACGGTGCTTATACTTGTTTGATTCCTGTAAATGTACGGGCAACTGACAGAACACCCTCTCACACAAATCCATCGTTTCCCATAATGATTCGTCCATGGCACCTTCTTCTCTGATTACATATTCATAAATCTAGTTAATTAAAGTATTTATGTAGAAGATAAGGCAATCCAGTTGACTATACACAGAATTATCGTGTATCTGAACCAAAATATGTGATGGTGATGTTAGGCTTAGTATTAATTTATGCCGAGACTACTTGCTTGGGAGCCCGCCGTATTTTGATTAATATTGTGGTAATAAAATGATCTAAAACATCAGTCGAGAATGAGTGATTCGGGCAATCCTAGTGTAAGCTACGGTAGAGATAAAACTCCACCAAAAAAGAGAGAGAGAGAGAAAAAAAAAAACATGGTACAGCCAGTGTTTTGAAATCTAGTGATATTTTTGGTAACTAGTGGTTTTTGGAGGAACAATCTAGTTTTTTCCCAAATTATTGAGTGGCAACACTGTTCTTGAAAGGCCAGATGCCTTCACCAATTTATTAGTGTTAAACAGTAGATTTATGTAGGCTTGTTATTACTGTCCTTGTAAGTCTGTGACCTTGTCCTTCTTGCTTTTAAGAAATTATAAGTGATGTGTAAGTTTAGGTGACAGGTGGGCACAGTCAATTGAAAATGTGAATTCATCTGTTAAAGTATAGGCCTATTGCCTATTCATAATATTTTCCCAAAATATTTTTGGGCTTGGCTATGCCTATTGAATAGTGCTACAAATGAACTTAAGTAGAATAGCACTTGCGCATTTAGTGTTAAAGTATAGGCCTATTGCCTATTCATATTTTTCCAAAATATTTTGTGGTGTTTTCTACTTTAATACCTCAGTGAAATAGACCTGAAATCTACATTTTGAAAAGACAGGCAGATCATTTTTGGTAGTGTTACTGTTAAGTATAAGCCCCCTTGCCTACCTATGCTATTCAATATTTTTCCCAAAATATTTTTTGGGCTTGGCTATGCCCATTGAATAGTGTTACAAATGAACTTAAATAGACTACCACTTTGCGCATTTATTTTTTTTTCTTCGGCCATAATGTGTCCCTATGGCCTCGCCTGTGAGGTCAATTATATGAGAACTCAATTGTAAGGCTATAGCTAGGTATAGCCTAATGCTTGTAACAGTAATTGAATGGAAATACTTTTATTCCATTCCATCATATGCTATACGTTCATTTGTAACACTATTCAATAGGCATAGCCAAGACCCAAAACTATTTTGGGAAAATATTACGAATAGGCAATAGCTATGAGTAGCAGTAGGCCTATTTGTGATTAAGGCTTATCATACAGTGACTATCAAACCTTTGAAAATGCCAGCGATGTAATTAATAGTTGCACAACTGAAAACAAAAGCAAGCAAATGTTTTTCACATTATTTAAAAGTTTCCAAATGATTAGCCCACAGAGACTTTCTGAGCCCGATTTTGCTTCCCTGGTGCAGCAAGAGAAAATTGAGCATTACTACTATATTTTCCACAGCTCCAATTGTACTCAGATTGTAAAATGAGTAGCCTACTCCTTTTGGTTCAGCAGTCAGTTTGACTTGCTGGGGAGATTTATTGTCCCCTGAGGATATGGGCTACCGTGTAATAGGGCGGGTGCTAACTGAAAAAATAGTGCAAAAAAATTATGATAAAAGTGGCCATATTTGGTGGAGGCGTAGCTCGCATGATACCATTTTCCCTTTTCATTAGTTCCGGCTAATTTTCTCAGTGGATTGCTGTGGTCTGTGGACCAGCTGTGTGGGGTCTTTTTTCTCTCATTTCCTCCATTTAAATTACAACAGAATCTATATTCTCCAATTTTCAGATATAGTGTAAAGAATTTTAACTGGGCTACTTTTTGTTCTTCTGATTAGCTAACCAACTTCTGTTAACACATAGTGGTGGTGATGAGCATGATAATATTGGAGAATTTTCTTTAGTTATTCTAAGAGGATAAATATTCTGTCAGCTCCCTCGTTTCAAATCATAATTCAAGTCATTTGCCTTCTTTTTTTCAGAAAAAAAAAATGTCAAAAAGCACCAAAATTTATTACTGATTTTTTTTTTTTCAACAAAAATCAACAGTATCAAGGTCTGACACTTCTGAGACCAATGACCCTGCTTCTAATATGGAAGTAGAGGCTGAAGACACCTCTGAAATAAGCAAGACGGAAAAAGTTATTCCACAACCTGCGGAGGATTTGGCAAAAGCTGCTCATCACATGATGTTACGCAAGGAGCTACTTCTAGTGATAAAGAAGTATCTGAGGATCAAAATCCTTCACATACTAAGCATGATAATTGCCATTGTGTTTGAGAATGGTATGAGAAGTTTAAATATGGTGAATACTATTACTGATGTCGACAAGGAACAAACCTCTTCTCAAAAGTCACTGGATGCCTCCACAAATTTTCAACACCACTCATGGAGAAAAGTATGGGAATTTTAAATATTCACCTACATCGCAAAGGGTTTATTTCTGTCCCATGTGCATTGTTTGTAGGTGTGACAGCTGAAAACACAGAAGAGAAATTTTACCAGCTTAGGATATCTTGTCAATAAACCTTGGTCAAAATATACCCATTTGACGGGTAGTAATGGCTATTTAACTGAGCATCCTAAATTTGAATACAATAAAACAGCATTCTGCTTAGCAGATGGATTTTTACATTCCTTGAGAACTCAGACTACTGTTCAGATGGCTGTTGATAAACAACATGCAAAGAGTGTCAGGGATCTCGTAGCCTACAGAGGCCAACGTGGACAAGAAGATAGGACAAATTTTGCAGCAACCGCTGGCAAAAAGATGATGAAAATTTAAAGCTTTGGTTAGCTTTTAGAGTGGATGCTGGAGACGCGAAGTTGGAGGAGCATCTAAAAAATAAAACAGGAAAAAGAAAAAATGCTATTTATTATATCGATAAACCATCCTAAATGAGCTGATAAATATATGTGGGGAAACTGTCTTGAGAAAAAATCAGTACAGTGAAGTGCAGCAAATATTCTTCTGTTTATTGCTGATGAAACGACTGACTCCTCTCAGCAAGAGTAATTGTGCATACGTGTTCGATATGTAATAAAAAAAATGAAGTAACATATCATCAAAGAAGAATTCTTCAGTTTGGAGCTGCTCATGACTTATCTGGTGCTGGTATTGCTAAGCAAATTTTAATACCCTCCTGCAAAACAAACAATTAGACCTCAGCCACAGGGTTTGGTCAGGGCTATGATGGGCCTCAGCAATGTCTGGCAATTTGAATGGTGTTCAGCTCATGTTTCGGAAAGCTTGCACCTACAGCTGTTTATGTACATTGTAGCAGCCACAGTCTAAATCTAGTTTTAAACTCTTGATGCTCTGTTTCTGAAATCAGAAACATTTTTGGAATATTAAGGAAACAATCAATTTCATTAGATTGATTCAATAAAGAGAAGGGAGATTTTTGAAGCGCCATCTACCGAAGCATGTAGCACTTCCCTGAAACTTCAAACCTTGTGAAACTCGATTTATTGAGAGACATGAAGCATTGGTATTATTTCAAAATAATTATGCTATTACTGTGAGCTCTCTTGAAGAGATTTTCCAGCTGCCAGATCGTAAAACTGTTGACAAAACAAGGTCTCTTCTTCATGCCCTTACTGACTCTTCATTAATTGTCTCCCTGTGCTGTGCAAAAAGAGTCATGTGCCTTACCTTGCCTCTCTCACGGGGTCTACAGACTGTCAACAAAGATTTAGTTAATGCCTTGAAGGTGTACTCACGTAAAAAAAAACAAAAAACCCTTGAAATCATAGCGCTCAGAAGTAGATGAATGGCATGACGAGTGCTATGGATCGTATTCGATTGCAGAAGGTTTGGCAAGGTCTGTAGATGCTGAAATAAGACTCCCTTGCATTGCATCAAGGCAATGACATCGCAGTAATGTACCAGCAGAAAATGCTGATGAATACTTTAAGAGATCTATCTGGTTTCCATTCTTAGATTCTGTGATCGAATCATTAGAAACACGGTTTACTGACCACTGTCTTCTAGCACAAAAAATTATTGCACTTATACCATCAGAAATAAAGGATAGTAATTGGGAGGATATTCAGGATTCAGCAAAATTTTATGCTGATTTACTTGCAATTTCTGATGAAGAAGAAGTTAGAAACGATTATTTTGACTGGAAAGAATTTTGCTCTGGTCTTCCTAAATCAGACATCCCAAGTTCCCCTTTAGAGGCACTTGACATTATTCCAGGACGATTTAACTATATCAAGAATCTCTTGTTGATATTATGCACAGTTCCAGTTAGAACTTGCATTGCTGAAAGATCCTTTAGTGCCATGAAAATTTTAAAGAATTATTAAGAAGCAGAATGACTGATGAAAGACTAACTGGACTAGTACTTCCTGTATATTCACCCTGACGTTGATATAGACATTGGTCAAGTAATTAATAAATTTGCACATGGCAAAAAAAGAAAAATTGATTTTGCCTTATAGAAATATTGAAAGAGTAATTCAGTTAAGTTCTAAGTAATTGATTTATATGCTCTTATTGAAAAATATTTTGAATTGATTCAACTGAAGTACAAATTAGTACAAAATTACATAAGAAATAATATTGCATTTAAAAATGTATGTAGCAAAACCATAATTAAATGGATCTATCTGTAGGGAACATGCTCTTATGTAACGGTTGATGATCCATTTCCTTATTCTCACAATATTCCCAAGAAATGATGTAGAGGTGTAATTCAAAATATTACATGTGTCTGAAGGAAATTTAAAATATATTATTTCTATTATAAAAATTGATTCTATTATGTTTCTGTTTTTTTTCTCAATAAAACGTGAAGCCTCAAAGTTACATTGATAAAATTTCTAAACATTAGGTAACTATTGAGAAATCAACTTTTTGTTCTCGTAAGCTATATCACTGAATTTTATTGCAGCAAGGATGCCTGTAGTATATGTAGTAGTGTAGGCTATAGCCTACAAGCTAGTCCAGTAACATTTTTCAGGAAATTAAGTTGCTTATGAAAGCGCCTAAAAGCTGTCGACTGATTGTGATTTAATCTAATTTAATGATGTAAAAAGTTATTATAAAAAAATGTTGCTAAATCGATGCCATGTAACTTAACCTCTACCATTTACTCATGGGATAGCATTTCTGGATCCGTCCCTGGTATGTATGTGCATTTATGTATATACATGTATATATATATGCATATATATATATATATATATATATATATATACTGTATACATACATACATAATATATATATATACATATATATATATCTATATATATATATATATTTATATATAAATATAGGTTATGGAATAAGCCTTACATATTTTTAAAAAACTTTGTAAAAGTTCTTATGAAATAGCTTCACACTGATATATATATATATATATATATAATAAATGTATACTGTATATATATATATATATATATATATATTATATATATATATATTTTATATATATATGTGTGTGCGTGTGTGTATGCAAGTATTATATATATATATATATATTATATAAATATCTATACATAATATACATGTACAAATCTACACATATACATATATTGTATACGAACAATCAACAAAAGCAAATGCAATCACTGTACATTTGGTCATGAAAATGGTGTAATAGACTAATAGAAGTATTGTTCAAAAGTGGTAATTATACAGGAAGTGCTGACTGGGGAGTGTTTTGTATTCAAACTAGCAATAATGAGAACCTCAATGGCGATTCAGGACTTTGCAAAACAGATCCTCTATTTGTAAACATTTTACCCAACAACAATATGTTTATTAGCAATTACTTGTTTACTCCATGACGATCATTATGTAGTGTGAAGAATGGTGTTTGTATCTCTTTGCTTTTCTCTATTTTTTTCTGTTTGTAAAGATTAGGATGTATGATTGTGACTTCTGTGTTCTCTAGTCAATAAGAGCTCTCGAAAAGGGTCGGTGCACACTTGATTACGATGGTGAGGATGTCTCTTTTTCCAGCGCTTAATAAATATATATATATTTATATATATATATATATATTATATATATATAATATATATATATATATAATATATATATATGAATAGCTGATCACGAAGTATATAAAACGTGATGCCTATGTATAATAATAAAGGTTTTTTTTGCCCGCCACGAAGGAAAAAAATGAAAAAGCGAGTTAGCGAGTACTTTCGGTCCTAATCGGACCCTTTACTGTGGCATAAAGGGTCCGAATAGGACCGAAAGTACTCGGCTAACTCGCTTTTTCATTTTTTCCTTCGTGGCAAAAAAACCTTTTATATATATATATATATATATATATATATATATATATATATAATATGAAAAACGACAGGTATATGCGTGTGAGAGAGGGAAAAGAATTTTAATCCTTCTCGTGGTCAGGTAGGGAAGGTGACCTCGTCGTGATTATGGAATCGCGGGTTCGTTTCCGCTACTGGACATCATGATTTCTTTCACATTTCTTTGGTTTGGAGGAGGATCTC
This sequence comes from Macrobrachium nipponense, assembly GCF_015104395.2. Classification (NCBI taxonomy): domain Eukaryota; kingdom Metazoa; phylum Arthropoda; class Malacostraca; order Decapoda; family Palaemonidae; genus Macrobrachium; species Macrobrachium nipponense. Next base: position 8,637,263 of record NC_061109.1, read on the forward strand.
GAGGCTTTGAAATGACAAGCGTATCCAAAAAAGAGCAAAGAATTTGAGAAGTTAAGAGGTTAAGAGGGTATTGTGGCTATTACAACTTCGATCTATATATATATATCAGATTCAATAACATTTCTACCAGTGATATTGTTAAAACACAAAAGAAAACTTTTGCCCCAATCCCAATGAATCATCAATGAATTCATATGATTCAATCAAAATTAAGCATTCGACATTTGTCCCGTTCTCACACTATGTCTGGTGTCGTTGAATTCTTGTCTCCCAGTCCCTTCTTGATCGTCCTAAATACAAACACTTGCAATTCAAGAAGGAGCCCCTTTAGGCTGTTTCTGTTTAATCACTTGTTGAGCTGTTCTGCACCTGCTGTCTACATGTTTGCACAGGACTTTGATTACTTGTGTTTCCATTTTTTCAGCTTTTGTTTTTTACTTTGTTAGGTGTTCTCGGTGCTAGTGTATGATATCAGTGCAAAGTTTTTTCATTACTTACAAGAATTAAAATATGCTATCAATATCCAAGTTTATAAAATAACAATTGGCCCAATGAAGTTAGGATGGTATACTGAGGCCAGGACATGGTTGGATGAGGAATATAACATTTTTGGCCAAAGGGAAAGGCCCAAAGAGCTGGAACCTATGAGGTCATTCAGCGCTGACATTGACAGGGAAACTGATGGTCGAAAGGTTCGAAAGGTGTAGCTAACAGTTGCACTATGAAATAATTGTTAAGAAGAGGGTGGAAAGTCAGATAAAAGGAAGAGAATATGCACGGAAGTACAGTAAATGGAATAAAAGGTGGTCGCAGTTTAGGGCCGTAGAGACGCTGCAAAAAAAAAAAAAAAAAAAAAAAAAAAAAAAAAAAAAGTATTCTAGGAAAAGTTTGTTTTTTTTTTTGCCATCCGTTCTACACTCGGTCCCAAAGTTTTATTCATAATCTCTATATATGCTATCTGTATAAAGTTTCCCTCGTAATACATATACGCTACTAAAGTACACGTTTTCCGTTCAGTTACTGGAGAAGCACCAAACAAACGACAGTGAGGATATGTCAACAAACGCTGAACAACCAAATCTACTCATGTCACGAGTCAGACGACAACTCACGGCGGCAGTGAAATCAAAGCTTGCTGATCTTATATAATTAGTATCATTATTATGTAATCGGTAATCACTACTTAGAGCATAGGTGTTAGACCTTCGTTGTCATCCCAGGTGAGACCTTCCCATTTTTTTTGTTTTTTGAGTCCCTCTCTTCATAAGCTACGAAATCGTTGAAATTTCTCCTTCATAAGGATGGTACTTTGCCTTGCTTATGCAATGCAATTGCGTGAATGCACTACAAGGTACGGACATTCGAAAAGGATATGCGTTACGAAGCACTAGACTTGATATCAAGCACTTGGACCAGAACCACACTCTCGAATAGAGAGGGGTTTTATTGGTCAACCCGACGTTGTTAGGTACTGTTACCTACACCTATATCAGTGTTATATTTTCGAAAGTAACCAATAAGAATATGCTAATAAACACAAAACAGTATATGTATACGAATTTTGTAGTATATCTGTGATACGACCATGATAAGCTCAAAATATCGAGATACATGGATATATATTTACTTTGATTTGATATCTCTGTAGAGAACGATCCAGCTCTTATCGTAGAAAATGGGTAGTTTTAGTGGGATACTAAAGAAAGTAAATCTTTCTACCATCCGGAATTGGCAAGTAATACAGACATTTTGCGACAATTTGTTGCACAGTGTCTAAAACTTTTGATAGAGTGCATGTAAGTTTTGTTTATGAGGTGTTAGATGAATTCGGTGTTCGGCACACTTTATTAATCCATCAAAATAATTATAAATACAATGTGTAAGTTGTGTAATTATGAATGGCTTTTTAAGCATTCGTTTTCCTGTCAAGAGGTCTGTGGAGGAGAATCCAAGTAAAATTACAGTCACAGAAAGAGTCACAAGGAAAATAAGTCACATTTATGTTTCGTAGAAAATGACCTCAAGAACTATTATAAATTTTTCCCTCCGACGTTTTACATTTTTACAGTCATCTTAGAATAATGTGACTTTGTTTTTTTCTCCATAACTTTTTCCTAGCCAAATTGGACTTTCCTGTGACTTTTTTCCCCTCTGACTTTATTTCCGGCACCGGTGAGGCAAGGCTGTCCTGTCTCCTTTCCTTGTTCCTGTTCTGTATTTTCGTTTGCTCGGGAAGTAAGCCTGCAAACTACTCTGTGGTTGTTGTTTTTGTTTGGGGGGTAGGTAAGGTCTATGATAGAAAAACATATATCTACTTTAACCAGACCACTGAGCTGGTTAACAGCTCTCCTAAGCCTCACCTTAAGGATTAGATATTTTTTACGTGGCTAGGAACCCAATTGGTTTCCTAACAACGAGACTACGTTTTATTGTGGGATCCGAACCACATTATATGGGAGAAATGATTTCTTATTACCAGGAATAAATTCCTCTGATTCCACGTTGGCAGAGTGGAGAACCGAACTCGCAACTGCCGAATTGGTAGGGAGCGCGTAACCCAATCGTCTAATGGGGAATGGGTTTATGGAAGAGCCTAAAAGTTCTGAAAAAAAAGTTTGTTTTGCGTTGAGTTAAAGATGCAGGAATTCTAGGATGAGAATATTTATGATTTATTAGAATGAAAAAAGTAAAGAATAAATAACATGCATGGTAAACAGTACGAAAAAATTATTTCTAATAAAATGTAGCGTCTATTTGTGATAATTTTCGTTGGTGAAACAAGGCTCTATTTGACCGTAGTATTTTATCACTTTTATTTACTTTAAAGTTAGGAATATAATGCTTACAACTTATGCTTCAGGGGAAAAAAATCTTGCACGCATCCTGAGTAAGCTGAGCCGGATCACGCCTCGTTGTTGTTTATCTTTTGTAATAACTTTGATGTACGGGGGAAAACTGGTCTGTTATCACCATAAGGTTGAAACTGCCACATATATATATGTTGAGTTTCAGGAATTTTGTTGAATTGTAGATTCTTTGATTTTATCAAAAATATGGTAAATAGCCCATACGTTACTGCCAGTAAAGATATATATAAATACTTGTAAGATTAATGCATGTATTTTGCAGTACATTTGGAAGTGAATGTACAATCCAATGAAAAATGGAGAGTGGGAATAACTGATGTGTGCTATAAAACTCAAGATATTCTTCAGCTGGACTGTATTAAAGGATACTTTTAAGTGGAATTGGTTTCAGTGTGTATTATATTTAAACTTAGGTTTAGTGATCTGTTATTATTAAGAGATATTGTTGATTTATCTTATGTGACACCAGATATTGATTTGGAAACGAATCAGTGTTCCTTTTATTAGTACTATATGATTTGATTTGATTTATATAGATTTTTGGCATTATGCCAAGCACTGGGGCAACTAAGGCCATTCGGCGATTAAACGGAAATTGACAGTTAAAAGGTTTGTAAGGTATTACAGGAGGAGGACCTCAAAGCAGTTTCACTATGGAAGAAAGAGAATATGGACGGAGGTACAGTAAACGAATGAAATTAGTTGCAGCTAGGGGCCGAAGGCACACTGCAAAGAACCTTACGTAATGCCTACATTGCACCGAATGAGGTGCACTAACGGCACTACCCTCCTACGGGGATTAGTACTATATGGACAGGAAATTTATGTATACATATATGCAATGAATTTTTTGGCAACAAACCGCAGACTAGAGTTTAAGACATTGAAAGGTTGACTTACGTGAAGCAGAATTTGTATCGCATAGGCCAATCTTATTGCATTTTCAAAAGACGTTGTTTGAGGATTTGTTTTATGAAATCGCATAACTTTATAAAGATTTTGATGCTTCAGTTTACTGCAAATCGAAACGAGATAATAACAGCGCGCTAGTTTTATTGCCAGGTTACCTGTGGGCAATTTGGGTGGGTCAAGTGAAAAGATGTTTTCTGATTTGACGATGTTATCTTGAGAATGAACAAAATTGATTATGATAAATAGGTTTTGCTCAGCACATATAAAATGAGCTTTTATAAGGTTTTCCAGGAAATATATGGAATATTTTTTTTAAAAGGCTGGTTATTCCGAATATTATCTAAGATGAATATTTGGATTAGTTTATTGTCTGCGATGGCAAGTTAGACTACTGTTATGGAATATTACGTAATTATTGTACGTTTGAATATTTGTACAATTATATAAAAAGAGAGTTGTGTGAGTTGATTATCAAGAGGTGTATATATTTGTAGAATATTGTTGCAAGAAAATAAAAAAAACAATGTTGTAATGAAAGAATGACGCATTTTTAGAAAACTCATAAAATCAATATTATCATGAAAGAATGGCGTATTTTTTTTTTTTAGAAAATCATCAAAATCAATATTGTCATGAAAGAATAACGTATTTTTAGAAAATTCATGAAATCTAGATTGTCATGGTAGAATGACGTATTTTTTTAGAAACTCATAACCAATATTGTCATGAAAGAATGACGTATTGTTTGTATATTGGACATTTAAATAAATGAAAAACAAAATACAAATTCTTTCAGTCGTCTAAGATTTTCCTTTCCGTACTAAGCAGAAAACGATACCAATTCAAAAGAACCCATTAACACAAACATCATTTCATGTGACACATCCACACGAAGGACTCCATATCTTACGGCAATCAAGTTAAAATCCTCAAAATGTCTTTGATTACTAAGTTCGACTATTTTAATTAAGGGTTGGCAATGATTAAATCAAACTGATTTAATCAAGTGATTAAATCATTATTTTTTTCATTAAAATAATCATGATTTTGATTTTTTTTATTTGAAAGCAAACAAACTGAAAAATATGGTTTGGACGTTAATAAAAACCTTAAGCATCGCTGTGCTGCATCCATTTATTTTGATATTAAAAAAACAATTGCAAGTACCTACTTTAGGCCAGAACAGGAAACCTAAAAGATAACTCAATAGTAATTCTGCCATAAAATACATTTGGGGAAAAAAGGGACTGAAAAAACATAAAGCAAATAAACAAGAATCAAGTAAATAACTTTTTTAATTTTTTTGATAAAAAAAATCACCAACCCTGCTATTTTTCTCATTTATCTTGTATTCGGTGTCAAATTCGCAAACTCATTAAGCAAACAGTATCAGGAATAGTTACTATCCCAAACAACCAGTCCTGAGAATAATTAGTCTTTAAATTGGTCTCATGGATAGAATAGATAGAATATACGCTAACGCCAAGCGCTGGGACCTACGAGGACATACAGCATTGAAAGTAGAAAGGTTTGAAAGAAAGGAACTAATAATAACTACAAAACTTATAAAACAGTTTTATTTGTTATCATTTAAGAAGAATTATTCAATAAAACAATGAATGTTAAACCTTATCCTTTAAGAAGATTATTCAATAAACAGAGGAGACGGCAAGTTCACTTCGGCGGTGGGGGTACTTTGGGGATATTTCAATCAGCTACCTGGAGGGCAGTTTGTCAGACTATAGCACCGCCATCTTGAATTCAAGATGGCGGTGACTATAGGCGACTCGGGAAATACCTATGCTGATGTTCTTTCTTTTGCTATTCTTATTGTTTTTTGTATTATATATATGTGTGTGATGTCTTTCTTTCCTTTTGCTCTTCTTATTGTTTCTATGTATGTATGTGTATGTATATTACATACTGATGAGCGTTTCTATATTCCTAATAAAGTTTACAGGACAGAAAATTATAGCATTTTACAAGTTAACAACCGTTTTCACTAGACTATTTCATTGTTTAAAAAAGATAACGTAAAAAGTTTATAATAAAAAAAATATAATATTTCTTAAGTAAGAAACACTTTTTTTTACAAGACTATTATTATTTATTTACCAGACTAACCTAAAAAAAAAAAGTTTACAGGCCATGGAACGTATATCACTTTGAAGTTAGAACCATTCCTTTACAAACTGTTTACGTCAACTTAAGACTACATTGCCCATTTGCAAGACTATGACATCACTTTAATCAATTAAGCCTTTGTTTTTTTTATTTAGATCTGTCATATTTAATTTTCTTTTATAGAACTCTCATTCTGAAAAGAAAATCACGACCCCACCCGTTACAAAAAAATGTGGTGACATCAGGAGTAGAGAGAGAGATACATATTTTTCAATATGGAGTGCCAAATACCTCACTGCTTTCTTTCCTGGTTTTAATGAAACTATCTCCATACTGGATGTTGAGCAATGTTTCCATTTTGCTTAATTTCAAAAATGATTGGTACTTGGCATTTTTAGTTTATCTTCTTGTCTTTTCTACAACAACGTGATCCAATTCATTTGCCATTCACACTTTTCAGTTACACCCAGAAAAACTGATATCGTGGGAATTTAAAGGCCATGTAACAACCAATATAACGAAGACCTCTTCATCAGCAGCCGTTTCCAAAATCTTCGTCTGTTCCTCAAAATTCTGCGCATTTCTAGTTTCTTCTTCAATTGTGTTTTCATTTTCATCCATAGAAGCAAACATCATGGCAGACAGAGAGTTCGTTTTCCAATGGACTGATTCCCTAACATATCGTCAATTGAAATTTTTTTTTTCTGGTTAGTGAACACTCATTTAGACTTACTGTACGCTTGGCATGCATTACTGGAAATGACAATTATGTTCTCAGTGAGAGAAATTTCTTTCCCAAGAAGGTACGATTTTACTGTTTAAATGCAACTGCTGATGGATGATCATAGCAAATTCCCATTTGTATAAAATAACCACAACATGTTCCACTCCATCTTGATTAAGCATGTAGTTAATATGTATGCCACATTATATTTACTTTTTAGTATATATAACATAGGTAAAGACCGACATGAAACAACAAATCCTTTCTGGAACTGATAGAGACTTTTACTCTTGCATGCACTCATTGTTTTTGCAGTGTTTTCATGTCCTCCAGTATTCTGTGTTGTTTACCCAAATTTAGTCCATATGCAATTCTAGATCTTTTTGTATCGTATGGCGCCCTAGAATTGAAGAATCGAGCCATGAGTCGGCAAGCCTTATGAAGTCCGTAGTGCTTTTCCAGTGCATACTTTTCAGAGGAGTTGGAAGTGCCTGACTCTTGGGGCGTCTGTATCTTGCTGATGGGACATGTAATCCCAGAAATCCTGCTTGAAATCTCTTCTAACTGAACCTTCTTCAAAATGCTTACTGCATATTCGGTGTGTAGAAGAACTGAGATCGTATTTACTTCGACAGAGATGAATCCACTTTTGCCTTATTTCAAGGTCTTGAGGGCAGTGGAAAAATTAAACGCCGTCCTTTTTTCTGAAATTTGAATAACACCATAATACTTCATAGAATTCCGGCATTCTTAAAATGAATTGGAAATTACAATGTCTACAGAAAGAAGTAACGAGAAGCTACAGGAAAACTGCTTGAAGTGATATGATAAGCGACGAGGTAGAACCTGGCCCTGGTGGCCTGTTTTGATCTCTGCCCTCCAGTAGTTCCTCGCTGGACGAGTGGTTTTCGAGCTCGGCTGCCAATCCGGTGGTCCGAAGTTCGATTCCTGGCTCTGCCAACGTGGAATCAGAGGAATTTATCTCTAGTGATAGAATTTCATTTCCCAATATAGCGTGGTTCGGATCCCAAAATAAGCTGTAGTCCCGTTGCTAGGTGACCATTTGGTTTCCTAGCCACGTAAAAATATCTAATCCTTCGGGCCAGCCCTAGGAGAGCTGTAATCAGCTCAGTGGTCTGGTAAAACTAAGTATACTTAACTTTTTTTTCTGCCCGCCAGTGAACGTCCGATTTGGGGGGATAATCCGCACCCTCCCACAAATGACTTTACCTGTCTCCTCTCTTACCTTGCAAAGGATAAGTTCTGACTTTTTCCCGCCTCTGACGTCACATCAAGCAAAGTTCGTCGGGCAAAGCTCGACCGTTTGGATGGGGCTAACGGAAGGTCTTGGGATTAAGTACAGGACTGATAGTGAGGAATTGGAGAAAGTGTTGACAAGTTTCTCGTTGTTTGGTAGCAGAGCATAAACGAAGGAATAACCCTCTCCAAAGTAAGACAATGAGTATTGTCCAGTTAGTAAAACAGCGGGTCGGGTTACAACTTCAAACGTCCCATCACCGAACCAATTACTTGAATTTTCTTCTGTAGGCTGATGGTTGTAGATGTTAGAAAACGCCAGTAAACGCTACTCGATATACTATCATAAAGTAGAAAATCTCCACCATCAGCTTGTCATCTTGTACTCGGGTGGAATGGCAATGTCAGCCAGGTTTAACGGAATTGGATGAGGGAGACCACAGACAGACGGAGACAGGTTTGTAGAACCTTATTGCACATTCGAATGTCTTATAGGTGGTAGTAGAGTTGAGGCACCATCTGAAATTGACTGATTTTGATCTGTTATGATTTGCTGTGTGGTCCTCTTGGGTACCATTACCTTTCCTCTATTTCAGGCCGTACAACCAAGACTTCTTGGTAGCATATGTCTGCAGCATGGGTATATAATTTACATGGCCAACTACTTCATTTCCACAACAACTTTGGCTTTACAGTTGCTATGCCGACGTTTCTCGCATTCATAAGATACAACATTACCTGCCAATTCTTTTGCTTCACTCAGATGTAGCCATCATGAATAAGCTTCATAGACGAACTCCATGATGGATGATTGAATCTATTTATTAATTGAGGGAGGTATAAATGTAGATAACAGATCAGTTCAAGATTGAATTCTGACCACAGAATTCAACCTAGAAAGAAGACGGCCAAGCTCTACCAGGCATCAAGACCGTACCAGCCAACCGGTATACCAGCCATTCGCTGGCACCTCATCTGCAACGAGACCTTCGTCCAAAGGATAAAACACATTGAAAGTTGAACAAGCAATTCTCCGTGATGAAAAATATCTTTAGCTTGTTTACATTAACTTACAAACCTATCAGGATTTGGATGAAAGCGCAGCATGGAAAATTCGGGATAAGTGAATAGAACCCTACATCTATCTTGGATCCCTACAAATATCAGCTTGACACTGATACCTTAGCAATTCCGCCACTTTCCTTGCATTCTGGTCCTCCAGAAAGTTGTGACCTTAACAGAAAAACAGCGACAGCGAAAATGTTCTCATGCCAATAACTTGGCGAGAAAATGTTCTTACCCCAATAAAATGGTCAGAAATTGTTCTTACACCAATAACTCTGTCCAGGAAATTGTTCTTACGCCAATAACTCGGCCAGAAATGTTCTTACGCCAATAACTCGGCCAGGAAATGTTCTTACGCCATAACTCGCCAGGAAATGTTCTTTCGCCAATACCTCGGCCAGGAAATGTTCTTACGCCCATAACTCGGCAAGAAAATGTTCTTACGCCAATAACTCTGCCAAAAAATGTTCTTACGCCAATAGCTCTGCCAGAAAATGTTCTTACGCCAGTAACTTGGCCAGGAAATGTTCTTACGTCAATAACTCCGTTCAGCAAATGTTCTAACGCCCATAACTCGGCCAGAAAATGTTCTTTCGCCAGTAAATTTGGCCAGAAAACGTTCTTACGCCAATAATTCGGTAACTCAGTACAGATAATATTAATTCTCATTATTATTGAATAAGTACGGTATCTTTTACGTTAAGGCTAATTAGTTAACTTATAAAAACCACGATTTAAGTTTCTCCGCTCAAGGCCCGAAAAGAGTAATTACCCACCGAAACTTGTTACCATCTGGAGTAAGATTGTCTGGTACACTTTGTACCAAAATTATGCAGTAAGGCGTATAACATATATACTTTACATTGCTACAATGCTTCTGACGTCATTCAAGTGAAAAGTTTTCCTTATACTTAGAAAAAAAACTCAATGTTTGTCTATGGATACTTAAAAAATGAAGATAACCCCATACTATGATCTTACGTCCTTTTAAAGACATACTTTGATCTTTCAAGAATTCCTGAAAAAGTTAAAAAAACAGCTTAGGTCTGAAACATAGCAATTTACTTGTGTAATGTGAGTTCTTTTCAGGAAGAAATGCTTGCATCATAGAAAGGTTTGGTAGCAAGACTCAACACCTCTATTTTATTATACACTACTTAAAATGTATACTGGTACATGACCTGATGACCGTTTAAAACATTTCAGCTGCTTTATCGATTACGATCAAGCGCCTGATAGCCATGGGAAACTTGGCCTTTTCAAGGAGATTTCTTTTGTACAAGAGTTTATTCAGAGAGACAATGTCGGATATCTAGATTATTTCATCAAGACTGCTAGATCCCCCCATCTAGTAGTTCTGGTGGAATTGCCTAGGTACCTGACTTTGCAGAGCGAAGAAGCATAGCTTCTTCTAGTATGCAGAGCCTTTCTATGAAGATTTCTCTTGTCCAAGAGTTTCTTCATCTAGCATCGCTATAAGCATCAACTAGCGCCATCTAGACATTGCTGAAAGACACCTAGAGTCAATCTAACTATTGCTAAACAAGCAATAATTGTAAGTACTGTATGATATATCCATGATAGGTATATTAAGTTAACTTGTACTCTGAATTTTCAGGCTAGAGCATTCTGGTTTACTCAACCAAAGTGTAAATTTTATTATATATATTAATTGTTAAGAGCTGTATATAAATTAAATATATTTCATTCTTGAGTATCTTTTTCCGTTGGTGTTGCATCTTTATCTGCAGTAAGCAAGATAAATGATGCAAGAAATTAAGACAGATGACAGTAAGAGGAGGGCCATTGAGGGTACAGTACGCATTCCTCGGAAGTTTGTATTAAATCTGGAAATGGAATATGAGGAAAGTGACTATATATATTTACGTATGAGCCTGGCCTTAAGGGCCCAAATACGTAAAGGGAAATATTTTAGGGAAAAAAGCAGAATAACTTACCTTAAAGGATTGACTGAAATATGTTACTCTATAATAAGGTCGCCATTGAAAACCCAGCTGATTAATCTACAATATATATTTATTTCACAAGGCCGTTGAATGGCCTGGAGAAAGAGTAAAATGCAGCTTGTCACACGGGGATCACTCTTATCTCTCACAAGGAGAGAGCTGGCTAAATAAGATTGACGTAAATGCTGGCTTTCAAAATTATTCATATTATCTTGCATTGGAAGGCAGCACTTGCGATGAGACTTGACACTTGACTCAACCGATCTGGAAAATTCCCAGATTAGACACAATGAATTAAAGATTTCTTGCACAAGTTACAGTTATTCCATTTTATCTAACACACTGGGGGAAAAGAACTCTAGTGTTTAACTGAGGTATGCAATGACTTAATTTGTCTGGGACGATCTCAAAAGGGAGACATGCGGCCATGAGGCAGTGAAGGGACAAAGGATGTTCATTTGAGAATTAGGAGTTTGAATTGGGAAATGAAATTCAGTTTTACTGGACTCAAAGGGAAAGGACTGCAATATGGCTGTATCACAAGACGTACCTGGATGCGTTATTGGAAATGGACCTTTGTATGGAACTGGCATCCGCTTTGTCTGAGGTCTGGGCACGCCAGTAGCGCCGTGGTAGGCCTAATGGGAAGGCTGGTTGGGTAGACGTGTGTCCTGGGCACCGACTCGAGTGGACTGAGGGCAAATGTAGGTGTGACCGAGCGAAGCTTGTTTGTTGGGGGGTCAGCTTATCCCCCCTTCCGGCGGCCGATCCTGGAAACAGAGCATATCGCCAGCGAGAGGTTCAAAGGAAAAAACATCTTAAGAGTAGGCCTAAGAATTACCTAGCTAGTACACACTTCCTTTTGGGATACGTCCCTAAGGCTGACAGGAGTCTTTCTTCCCCCTTCCCGCACTAACGGCTGGCGCCGGGCATGCCTAGTCTGGCCTGAGTTTGTGTTTCCCGCCTAAAATCAGCTGATATTAGGGTAAACATGGCTGCTCTTTTAGAAATAAATAAATAAATAAATGCTGGGAAGAAAAGGCGGTCAATATTTGTAACAATATATATATATATATATTCATATATATATATATATATATATATATATATATATATATACATATATATATATTATATATATATATATATATATATATATATATATATAAACATATTGTAATGGATTTGGTGTATAGTATACACATGCGTATATATATATATATATATATATATATATATATATATATATATATATCTATATATATATATATATACATACATACATATATATATATATATATATATATATATATATATATATATATATATATATATATATATATATATATATATATATACGCATGTGTATACATATATTCATTACACATTTTCCTTGTAATGGCGACATCATCGCTCCGCGACAGTCTTCACAACGCAGCACTACTGTTTAGTTTGGTCACCCACTGGTGATGGAAGTTCAGTGGCTTGTCCCCACTCTTTGTTCGATGCCACAAGAGACAGATATGGAGGTCAGGGGATACAAAGGAGGAGGGGCAGGGCGACGTAGAGGGCTTTACTCCGCAACCAAATGTAAATTTTGGCAATGGTAACGCCCTAGATTGAGAGGAAAATGTGGTGACTAAATATTTAGTTTTCTGAGACCTCTGTGGCTTCTTAGTGATTATGGTCAGCTCAGCTCGTTTGCTGCACAATTATATAATATATATTATATATGTATAAAAATATACATATGTGTGTAAAAACATTCTAATTATCAATGTTCTTTATTTGGGGAAGGTCAACGATCGCGAGAACCAAAACACCACTAGGTAAATTCAGCGTGTGATTATTTTTAATTAAGATCACTGAAAGTAAATCAGCCAACTTCTTCGATCACCACTTGCTATTCACACACATTAAGAAAACGGCGTCTCCTCTAATGCTGAGAGCTTGTCCGTACCTGAGCATCACGAAATTTGAATTTTGGTGGCTAATTTGAATGGCATAAATTTGACTTGAGTAATTTCATTATATCAAAAAACAAACCCTGAAAGGCAACCTCTCCAGAATACGAGCTTTCAGAAAGGCACAACGTATTTCGATGAAATTTGGCACGTTTAGAGACCTTAGAAGGAAAACCTCTAAAGCCAAAGTTTTCATCTCATTCGGTTGAACATTTCCCGAATTATAAGGGCCAAAGTCTGGTTTTTGTGTACTACATCCGGTTGCTGGGCTCAACAACCGCCAACTACCGAGGTGGTTGATGGTCGCTTTGTTTTCTATGTAGCTTTTGTCATATCAAGAAGAAGGGCAATGAACATAATAGCTTGAGAGAGAGAGAGAGAGAGAGAGAGAGAGAGAGAGAGAGAGAGAGAGAGAGAGAGAGAGAGAGAGAGAGATGGGAAGAATTAAGATATTTCATATAAGAAATAAAAGAGAAAAAATTTTATGGTTTCCAACTATTCAGATGAAAATAAACCTGGTTTTCGCAAGAGAGCCAAGCAATGAAATATTCCAGACATTTCTCACAGCCATCATTTTGGTGAGTCATTTTAGCATCTGTTAATGGTTGTCAGCATTTTTTGTTCTTGGTTTTGCCGCTTTAGGACCAGGTTTCTTTTTTCTTTTTTTTCGGTGTTAGATCTCACTAAGGTGTTTTTTTTTTTTTTGTTTTTTTTTTTTTTTTTTTTTCTCAAGTGGCTTTTCAAAATCATACGAAATTTTGATCGTGGAAGGCGGTCAAGAATGGCTGAAAATCTCTCACAGTTTTATGCCGATAAAGAGGATGAATTATTTATTAATAGTTCTGACGGTATGATGCTGTATGAGGCGCGGCCCATGAAACTCAGCCGGCTGTGGTGGCCTATGTTGCTGCGTTGCCAGAAGCACGATTATGGATAACTTTAAGCTTAAACACAATAAAAACTACTGAGGCTAGAGGGCTGCAATTTGGTATGTTTGCAACCCTCTAGCCTCAGTAGTTCTTAAGAGCTGAGGGCGGATAGTAAAAGTGCTGATAGACAGACAAGTCGGCACAATAGTTTGCTTTTCAGATACTAAAAGAGAACACACTTCCAGAGTACAGAGAAAGCCTGAATTACTCTGGTTTTTCTTGCAAAGTTATTTAATACTTTCAAGATTTAGTATATATTACAAGGAATTCTTTGCCGACAGTTTTGAGCTGCAGTCTATTAGACTGATACTTGAAAAGCCAGTTCAGTGACTGTGTTGGACTTCAATACCTTAGCTCTCTCCAAAATTGTTTAATGTTACAGGTATATCTTAATTTTGTATTAAATCTGTAATTGTGTCCAAGTTTAAGAGGAGGATTTTATTAGTAAAGATGTGTTTTTATGCTAATATTTTATATATCTGATGATTTTTATGCAAAATACTTGTAATGGATATTTAGATATCAATCTATGTGTATATTACTTTAATCAGCAGGGGTTAAAGTTTAAACAAACATTTTATGTATAATTCAATCCAGTGCACATTGTAAGAATACCCACTGTAATATTGTGGAATAAGGTATTATTATTATTATTATTATTATTATTATTATTATTATTATTACATTTCCTGTATGAGATTTGTTCTGTTACATGACTCTACATTGCCAAGAACTGTTGTTTATGACTCTAGTGTCAAGAACTGTGTCTCTAATTGTCTCTAATTTTCATAACTACAGTTTATGTGCTATCAATTTCATGTCAGTCGATATTCTAATGTCCTAGATATTGCTAATTTGTATGATAAGTTTATCGTAGATTTTGCTTACTCTCACCAAATTCGTACCACTTTTTTTTTTTTTTTTTTTTGAAAGTCTTGAATGAATGTTTATGTTGAATTCTGATGCTATTATAATCTTGCGTTCCAGAATCTCCTCGATAGAAACATCCAGTAACCTTAAAGCTTTAGAGACAGAAGAAGAATACTTTTAATTGTGCTGCAGTACCAGTTAGCTATGATAATAATAGTAATCAGACTTTTCGTGTCTACTGTCTTCTCTCGGTCTTATAACTATCATAACCATTCACCATAATCTCTAAGATATTAACTTTGCTAGTTAGTATTAGTATCCATTCGCCTGAACAGAACAGAATGCAGTTAGTAGTATTATCATATCACTGATGTTCCAATGAACAACCCTACCTATGGAAAACTAAAGACCAGTATCTTTGTACATTAAGTTTCTTCGCAGATGAATTTATCTCTGGTGTTTAAAAATTCATCTCTCGATTTAATGTGGTTCGGATCCTTCAGTAAGCCTTATAGGTTCCGTTGCTAGGTAACCAACTGGTTCCTAGCCACGTCAAAATATCTGATCCTTCGGGCCAGCCCTAGGAGAGCTGTTAATCAGCTCAGTGGTCTGGTTAAACTAAGATGTACTTAACTTCTGCTGAACAGAAGGTCCACATTTACTTTTAAAAAAGGCAACACTAAATTAAATCAATGAACTTTAATATTTTCCTTTTTAGAATGGAAGTACTTTTTTTTCTGACGATCGTTAATTGCTGACGTACCACAGTTATGAAGAAAAACCAGTAAACTATGACAGGTACTTAATTAAACTTGACAGTCATGAGAGTTTTCTCTTGGCCATGTTTGCTGCGTTCCAACTTTTGTTCGTTCCAAGGTAAAATACGTTCGAGTCCCATTAGTGGGTTGGAACCGAGCGTAAAAGCGCCTGTCTTGTATCTCCAGTTCGCATCTTATTCCCCCCTAATTGAAATGCAAATGAAGAGAAATTATTGCATCCTTGATTGAGAACTAAAAATTCGCATCTCTTATCGACCGAAGTTTCTCTGCGTCTCGGGCTTCGAGATGTTGATTCGCCGAGTTTCTTTCCTGGCGTTTTTGCGGCTTTGCTTCTGATCGCATTATCTCGAAAGCAGAAAACATCTGGGACCGACTTTTACTCTCTCTCTCTCTCTCTCTCTCTCTCTCTCTCTCTCTCTCTCTCTCATCAGAATGGCCTGCTTCATGCAAATATTTTTTCAGCGTAATAAATTCCAGGGACAGCATAACTCTTTCCATAACTCTTTGTAAAAGTTTCCAATGCTTCTTTCGGTCGTGGAATTAGGACAGAAAATACGTGTGTGTGTGTATATACATACACAAAACACACATGTATATGTATTTATATATAGTGTGTGTGATGAGCCCTCTTTACTCTTCGAATTCTTCACACTTTTTAGACACACTAATCCAGTGAAGCCTCAGATCAATATGCAATAATATGAAATAATTCTGTAACGGGAATTGAACCCACATCCAGACTATCAGAACAAGAACGCGCTGTTCTAGTAAATGTATCTGAATTCGACGGGTATATGGAAGTACGAGCGGCAATACAGTTTCATCCTTCCCGTGGTCAGACCGGCAACGAGACCTCCTTTTTATGCCTTGGATGCGGGTTCAAATCCCGCTACTGAAATCAAAACGACTTTATTTGCTCTTAGCTTCATCCCCACCTCTATGTGCTTATTGTGAGAAAGTAGAGTATCAAGAAGCCCAGTCTAAACGTATAGGAGAGCCGTGTCAAAGCCCCACTAATCCGAACTTCCAGCCTACTCCTACCGTAACCACTCCTCATAGAGACTATAGCAAAGTTTATTGTCACATTTGTCAACAGTGAAGGCATTCTGCCAATTTCAGGGATTGCTCTGGTAAGAGAACTGCTGCCGTCATTGCTCTAGTAGCCACCCATTCATCTGCTTTAGGACCCACAGCTGAGGGTCCTATTTTTGTTGCGCTTCCTCTAGGTCGTTGTCGTGTTCAGCAGGTCTCTGCATTTGAAGACACCAGCGCTCAAATCTCCCTTATGTGGCGATACAAAGTATCCAATGGGGCCATCATTGAAGAGAACAAGCTTATAACTATTGAAGGTATAGGTAATTGGAGGCTGAAACTCTTGATAGTCCATTTGAGGGTCACTAATCTCCCCAAAAGTAGGATTTGCATGCTTGGAGTAGCCGGTAAGATTCCTGAAGGCTATAACCTCCTCCTAGTACATGAACCCCCCTTCCCAGCCCCTTTCCGGGCCTTCCATGGGTACTGCCCCCTTTGAGTCGCCGTCAGTGGCTGATGTCTATTCCAGCCCTCCCATTAAACCACCACCAGTGCCATTGCCTGACCAGTCTTTGAGCACACACCTGAGCCAGATTTTGGTTCCTTACAAATTGTACAAACTTGGGCGTCAGACACGCGTGGCCCCAATGCTGCTTACATCTCCTCTCCAGATCCTATGCTTGAGCCTGCCTTGGTGTCACTGCCAGAGCACGCTGTCATTCTCCTTTCAGGAGATCCCAATCTGGACCCCATCTGGGTCTACTGGCCTGGCCATGCTAATAGTTCTGCTGGTTTCTGGACAATCATCCCAAAGTTCAGCAGGGTTTCTTTTCCAGATTCCCCTGACCATAGTGGAAAAAAAAAAAAAAGGAAGCTCTTTCTCCGCTAGTTGAAGCAAAACACATAGACCTGGTCCAAGGATCCTCTCAGTCTAAAGTCTGAAGGAACCCAAAGAAGAAGAGAAGTCGGGAGCGTAGAAGGTTCAGGTGGTTAACAGAGCCACTAATCTCTCAAGGCACTACTATGAGATTCAGGGTCTCTGTAACACGGTTTTTTGGACTTTGCTCCTTGTCAAAACATAGGATGTAGCTGAAAGTGACATATGTATATTTTACAACCACACACAAATTTTGTCAGCATTATCAATAACCTAAACCTGATAGTTTAATTTTTATAGAGTAAAAATGAATCTAGCCGACGCCATGGCCAATGATTACGAGCCAAGAGTCGAAAAACATTCATTACGTAAGCAAGGTAAACAAATACCTTTTGACTAAATGTTGCCCCGCCCATCCACCAGACAGAAATTCCATCGGCTCTGAAACCCAAAGACTTTATGAATGGCGGAACGATACATAGATGTGGGTTGGGTATCAGTGCTAGCGTAGTAATACTACTGTAGCAGTAGTGCCGCAACAGTATAGCAGTAATATACATGAATTAAACGTTTAGACCAACTGCTGGGATCCTTGAGGATCATTTAGCACTTCTTATAACTACTCGATAAATTAGTTTTTATAGCCAGAAGTTAAATTTTCTAATCCAACAATGGCCCATGGTAGCCTTCAGTGTTTATCCTGAATTATAACGAGGCGAAAGTGGGTGGAGCCTCATGAAGTCGCCACCTTTGACGATAATTATTGGTGAAGGTTAAAGCCAATATACGGTACCGGCTATATTTTTCAGTAAATAGGTAGATAGCCAATAAATAAAAATTGCTTGACATTGGATATAGCAGTTATCAAATCAAGCTTGTCTACTATGTTTTTGGTAATTACCAACTATTCCCTACATCTTGTCAATCTGATTGTGACCTATAAAGTAGACTGTAATTTCTTTGGAAACTTATTTTGGGAGTTAGACTAATAATCGAAGTGATTATGTATTTATTAACATATTTTGTTGGTTTTTTCATTATGACAATTATCAGTGGAGAGGTTCCAGAGTTCATAAAGGTGTTACTGCTTTGCTTGTATTTAAATTTTGTATGTCATTGTTGCCAGAGGTTTAGCCTTCGTTACGTATAGCCAATCATCCATCGAGAAAGAGGGAAGAAATGATGTATAAAGTTACGTAACGAGTGCGTTCGAAACCTTTCTCTGAGTAAGTTGGCCCGTCTTCAAAAGGTCACTTTTACATTATAAGTACCAAATTTAGTTCAACCTACGTAGTGCAGAAAACACTCAAAAATTTATGTGTTGATATAATATGTATTCTGAATAAGCGTTATTATTATGAAATGCATAGATAAAAGTTAGTTTTTTGCGAAAAAAACCGTGTTACAGAGGCCCTGAATCTCATAGTAGTGTCCTAAAAATGGATAAAAGGGCCTTATGGTAGTGCCTTATATTAACAAAGCAATCCTGGCACCTTGCCCAGAGAAGGATGCCTAGGTTCTCTCCTATCTTGGTAATTTGTGTATGTATTTGAAATTCTATATTATAATTAAATATTTATGAAATAATATATATATATTAAAATATATATATATTATATATATATGCATATATTATTATATATATATATAATGTTATATATACATATATATAATATATATATATATATATATATATATATAGCATCAGAGAGAGAGATTGTAAATAAATGGTCTATATATATATATATTTATTATGTATCTATATATATATATAAGATAATGTTATTATATATATATATATATATGTGTGTGTGTGTGTGTGTGTGTGTGTTTGTATATCTATATATATATATATCATATATATATTCTGTATATATATATATATATATATATATATATAGTATTTATATAATATGATGTAATATATATATACTATATATGATATATAATATATATATCCCTATATAGATATAATATTAATATATAATACCCTATATATCCTATGTATGTATATAGACAAAGAAATAAGGCCCGTTGATCCGAAACAACTGGAGGGTTCAACTGCAAAAGTATATTCGCAAGAAAAATTTACTTGAAAATCAGGTTTCAAAAATCATGAGAAAATATCGGGAGGGCTCACTGGCACCAAATAGGTACGAAAACTCCTCCCGACCACTGAATAACAACATGATACCCTTCTCGTGTTTTCGCTATTCTCTATTGAAGTTTTAGTTCTCTGTTAAAAAAAGAAATAAAAAAAACTTTTCTCTCCGCTGTCAGGTCTTAAAGACTACTGAGGCTAGAGGGCTGCAGATTGCTATGCTGATCATCCATCCCCTAAATCATCAACCATAACAAATTGTAGTGCTTTAGCCTCAGAGGTTTTTGTTTTATTTAAGGTTAAAATAAGCCCTGATCTGCGTCTCCGCGATATAAGTCGTGCGTCTGCCGCGATATAATGCTAACAACATAGGCTACCACGGTGGGCTGTGGCTGAAAGTTCCTTACAGTATTATACAATGTACAGAGAAAACTCGTTCTTGGGGGCATGTTTTACTTGTTTGTAATTTTTTTTTTTTTTTTTTTTTTTTTTTTTTTTTTTTTTTTTTTTTTTTTTTTTTTTTTGGTTAAACCAGAATCCTTCGAAATCTTTGAACCGTTTGATTGGAATTTAACTTCAAAAACGTGGCGCTCTCACAGACCCCTTCCTTTCTGTCCTTTCTCTCAAGCCAAAACTTCTCCGTCTCTCCAAATGCGTCTTGAATCATTTTCTCATAGAAATCTCTTCCTCTGTCCTCCTACGAACTGGTCTGAGATTGTATCTGATAATTCCGTTTTTCCCATTCATTACTTCTCAGACGCTCAGCTGTAGTCTCTTTTCCAGTCCGTGGTTGAAGAAACAAGACAGTGAGGATATAGGATGATTGTTGGAGGTCTGGAAGGAAA
>NC_061109.1:8665075-8675075 GCF_015104395.2 Macrobrachium nipponense
TTAAAACTAGGTTTAATATCAGAAGCAAAAAGCTTCTGATATTAAACGGTGGACCAGTGAGAAACGAAGAGAAAAAAGCCGGCTATATTAACTTATCAGGAATAGAGTTGAATGAACACCAAAAGCAGTTACAAAATCTAGGCCTCAACTGCCATTACATACGAAGACCACACCCTGAATCCAAGAGGATTAATACAGAAGTATTAATCGATAAACTACTGCGACTGAAAGAAGAACGCAAAATCGAACTTAAACAAGAGTGGCATCGCAGAATTACTAGTGAGGCCAATAGAACACGTGGTAACTACTTTAGTCGCATAGTCAGTCCACAGCTAAAGAAAGCGGCAAAAGAACTGAGAGAAAACGAAACCATAATAATACGCAAAGGAGATAAAACCGCAGTGTACGTCATAATGAATAGAGAAGAATACGACACCAAAATGGATAATATATTAAGTGATAATAATAAGTTTCAGCCACTTAAAAAAAGACCCAACAAATGACCTCAAAAAGAAAATGATGAGACTAACAGAAAAAGCGAACAAAGAACAGAGAACAGTAAGCTTTCCAAAAATCATCGGAGACTTTGCACCCGGATACTGCTACGGCACAGTCAAGATCCACAAACAGGGAAACCCACTACGGCCCATTATATCCCAAATGACATCCCCCATGTATAAAGTGGCTAAGAAATTGAACGAAATTATAACGCCGTACATTCCCTCAACGTTCTCCGCTAAAAATCATCGACGGAATTCATCGACCTACTGCAAGACACCGCACCCGACGAAGACATAGCATCCCTGGACGTTGAAAGTTTATTTACTAACGTACCAGTGGATGAAACAATACAAATCATCGTGGACAAGATATACCGCTCGGAGAAACCACCATTACCGATACCCGAAAAAATCTTAAAAGAGATGCTGGAAGCATGTACAAAGGAAGCCCCATTCCTCTCACATAGGGGCGAAATATATCGGCAAAAGGACGGCGTAGCAATGGGTTCCCCCCTTGGGGTTCTTTTCGCAAACGCATACATGGCACACAAAGAAGAGTTCACATTTGAAGAACACCCAAAACCCAGAATCAATGGGAGATATATTGATGATATCTTTATAACAACAAAGGGCGAAAATGACATAGAAGAATTAGTAAATAAACTCCAAGCAAATTCTACATCAAATTTTACGGTAGAAAAAAGTGATGAGAAGATGCTCCCTTTCTTGGACGTACTTGTGACCCAAAAGAACAACAAATACAATACCACCGTATACACTAAAAAGACAGACGCTGGGAGATGCTTAAATGCTAGAGGAGAATGCCCTGATGCATATAAACGATCTGTGGTAAATGCATACATAAAACGCGCCATAACACACTATTCGACGTGGAAAGCGACTAACGAAGAAATCAACAGAGTTCAACAGCTGCTCACAAATAACGGCTACCCAGATGACATGATCCAGCAAGTTGTCAAAAAGAGATTAGAGGCTTTCCATAACCCGACCCCGAAGGACAACACACAAGACAAAGAAAAGAAATAGTGATATACCATCAGATAACATACAACAAACACCACGAAGATGAAAGGAAAGCCATCCTTGGTATACTGCGAAGAGGAACCACCCCCCTAGCGCCATATAACAAAATAACAGCAAGAATTTACTGCAAACCAAACCTTATGGCCTCATTGATAATGAAAAATAGTACGGCCCCATCAACGGAGAAAGAGGTTAAATCTGATATACTATACAAGTTTGTCTGTGCTGACGAGCAATGTCAGTCCCCCCAAAAATGCTATATCGGACACACGACCACTACACTCAAACGTCGCATGCAGGCTCACAGAAACCAAGGAGCCATTCATCAGCACTTTGTGGATACCCACAATAAAAACCATCATTACAAGAACTTCCACAAACACCAAAATAATACACGAGGAAGGCAACTACAATCGTTTATTGATATCAGAAGCAGTCAGCATCGCCATGCAACGTCCCAGCCTTAACATCCAACGTGAGGCAGACCGTTCCTTGCCCTCGTGTAGGAGGCAGCCCTTCAACCGCGTGGAACAAAACCCCCACACACGGACAGGAGCGCACACTGACTTTCAGTGAATTAAACATATATGTAATTAATATATATTTATGTATAATGTGTATATAATAACTTACTTTCAACTTTTCATATAATATCTGATGTTAACATATTTATTTATTTGTCTTATTTTATGTTTCACAGTCTTTTGTAAATACTTAAAACTAGGTATCTGGCAATTGTACTTCCTTTCCGTCCTCATGATGTCACAAAACTCATGTAGGCTCATATTTGTATCAGTACGCTTGATAACGTCAATACGTATAGGTTGACGAAACAGCTGTCGCGTGTAAAAATACTGGAGTAAATGGAAGAACCCCATTATGTGTCCATTAGTAACCTGAACAATGAAGTAAAGAAAATAATTAGAAAATATGAAGCAATTTCAAAAAAGCTGGTTAACAGTGAAAAAGCCATTCTATTCAATGAATGTTGTATCCGTGAAAAATTTGTGCCTAGAAGTATATCTATATATATATAAATTTATATATATATGTATATATATATATATACATATATATATATATATATATATATATATATATATATATATATATATATATATATATATATATATATATATATATATATATATTGTTAAGGCACTGAACAAAAGTAAAAGTGGATATGTATTAAAATAAATGGGGTTGATAACCTTAGTGTTTGGTGTCTGGAGACAGGTACAAAACAGTGAATTCCTCAAGATGCTGATATGAGAAAAAAGTCAAAAACACGGCCAATCGCAGTGACGAGATGGCGGGCGCGCATATGACCGAATTGCGGAGAGATGAGGTAAACCGGCAAGGAAAAGTTACTTCAGGTCATCATGTGCACTAGATAAGACGTGGACATGAGGAACAGTAAATGCACGTACACAGGGGCGGAGAAAGACTTGAGGTGTGTATCCGTACCTCTGTTGGTAGGCGTACATATGTACGTTTGTAAGATGAAATAGATGGAACAAAAAAACCCTAGTGAGGCGATTAAGGGGGACACTATACTATATTCATTGAGTGTAGAAACTCACCATAGAGGAAGGCGCTTGGAGATCTATCATAGGAAAAGTAGAAAAGACTTTGAAACAAGTTATATATTTTATATAGTGACATTCAGGGAACCCTCTAGAAAATGGATAATTATCCTAAAGCTAAATTGTTAGCCAGTCACTAAATATCTATTATCCTTGCTACAGTCCCTGAGACATGTCATACAATTGAAATCACCACCTACTATTCATTTCAGCTGCCATTCCAGCTGATTCTCGCCAATGAGATATTGCAAAAGTGTCGGACAAGGTTGGTATTTTGGCAGCAGATGTTTGAAACGATGACCTAATTGACATAAATGTGCACCAATGTTCAATGCTGATAAATGAAATGTAATTATGAGAGAAAATTGATGGTAGACTAAAGAGTATTGAACGGGCACACTCAGAGAGGTTAGAAAAACATTGTTGCGTAAACCTCGTTGAGATGTTTTGTGGCTTAATTCCATGCCATGCATAACCCGCCACACCGATGACTGACTCTCAGAGGTTATCTCTGGGATAATGCCATCCCTCTTCATTTCCTTCGTCAGGGTACAACCATGAAAACTTGCTTTGAAGCAAACTTGTCCGTGAGCAAAACAGCGAATGGCACCCAGAGTAAAATTATCGAAGACTTGTGCCATTGTTGGTGATCCCAATACCACAGGTTGTGGCGTGGTATCGCATTGCATAATCTTCCTTACTGCTTGCTATGCAACACCAGTGACAAGCTCCACATGCTCGTATGGCTTGTGGATAAAGGCTAGTTTTTATTATTTGCTGGATGAGAATGAAATTGCATTGTAATCATGCGTTATTTATAACTATATAATAATATTAATACTTCATTTCATTTTCATTGTCATTATTTTCATCACTGTGATTGATAATTCAGCATCTGGGAAGAGAATGATAGAATACGTATTGATATAGATACTGTATACACGCAATCATACTTAATTAAGCTTATTAACAACTCGCCTATTTATATTTAGCATAATCTGCAACCAAAATCTCACCTTGTTACATAATGCAAAAAAACCGCATCACAAAAGCATTCGTGAATCCTCGAGGTCGTTAAAATAAATAGGCCATTGATGAAACAACGGTCATGCACAGCCTTTCTCCTGTCAAAAGCTGTTTACACCTCGTCCGTCACAGTTCATTATTTACGCTGCATATTTACACGTCCCAACTAGGCTCTATCGGTGACCCTCCGAAAATTAGGTAGGTTTACCATTTAATTACTCTTATAATGGCCTTAATTATCCATATTAGGTATCAATGCATATATTTTCCAGTTAGGGCGGAGTTTCAGACGTCTTCTGTCAAAATATCAACCTCGTCTGGCGTTTTTGTGGTTATTTTATTGGCGAAAAACAGTTGGACGCAGTATCTGAAATGCATAGGAATATCAGGGAGTCAGTGTCGTGTTTCAGAAAAAAGTGATCATTCCAAAAAAAAAATTTTTTTTTTCTCTCTCTCTCTCTCTTCTCTCTCTCTCTCTCTCTCTCTCTCTCTCTAGTCCTTCCTGAACCTGCAGGGTGAATATATTTACAGTCGGGATAAGGCAACCATTGAATCTTACCCTAATACCCAATATCCGTCCGCTGTAATATGCGCCTCAGTGGCGTGATCGGTAAGATCTTGGCTTGCCACCTCGGTGGCCGCGAGTTCGATTCTCGGGCATTCCAGTGAGGAGTTAGACATGTATATTTCTGGTGATAGAAGTTCACTCTCGACGTGGTTCGGAAGTCACGTAAAGCCGTTGGTCCCGTTGCTGAATAACCACCATACAAACAAACAAACAAAGTCGTTGTAATCTCTGTCTGTTGACAAACCGACTACATCCTTATTTCCAGAAATACAGAACATAGTCCCTCCTTTTAAATAAACCGTCGAGTTAATTACAACAGTTACTTTAGTTAGTTTAAGACTCCCAAGTCTCTCACGTTCTGCTCTTGGACCTATAAAATGACTATCTTGTACTGCGCCATGAGTGATGCCACCTTCATTTGTTTATTTACATCGTTCAAGACATTGACATTTAACTTCTATTTCGGCAAACTGCCATTGCTTTGTATTTTTGTTTCTTTCCTCTTCACTTGCGATTAAACTAATATCGTAAGTTCCATCTTGCCAATCCTTTCCATAATAATACTCCACTGGTTCTCAGTAGCTGTATTCTAAGTTGCCTTTTCATTTTTATCCTCGCTCCAAGTACTATATTCTCGAATGATTCCATATCAGATTTATTCCTGAAGGTCATTACATCTATTGGATCATCATTCTTATGAATTGACACCATAACAGTCACTTCCTTTAAGTCCTCCTCATCACTGAGTTGTTCCTGGCTTACATGCACATGGTCTACCTCCATGTGGAACGTCAGGTTGCCCCTGAACACTATAACCTTTCCGAAATTGAATGCTCAAAGGGTCCGAAAAGCTTATTCCTAAACTGTAACCGAGTGCTGGGACCTTCCATGACAAAAACGGGACACCATATCTTAAAAACTAACCATAGAATCTTCTTGAAAATAATCTCATTATGTTTCCCACACCCAAATCACTACAACTGACATGTTTGAAGTAACCTTACCTAAACCCAACCTACCAACCTAACCCAACCTAACCTTCTAACCTAACTTAACCTAACCTAGGAACATGGAAACAAAAAGCCAGGGCTCGAGCAATATTAGGATATCTCTCGGGAATTTGTTTCTAGGAGACTAGGGCACTTATCATCCTTCTTAGTATTAAAAATACCAATAACACTATAATCACCTCTTGCCTCATTACCACCAATATCCTACTCACCAGTATTTGGGCTTGATTCTACTATAAATAAGTTCAACTCCAGCGGACTCTCTTCAGTTATACTATTTCTCATGTATAGTTCCCTGATCTTCTATTCTTCATCGAAAAAAACACTGAATGACCTCATAGGCCTTGGCCATTGACCAAAATTCCATTGTCTCATCTACGGCATTTGAAGCAGGATTAATGACCTTGTCCACACTATTGGGTATGAGTTGGTCCTTCAACCGGCTCCTTCCCCTTTTGCATGACTGTTATTTCCAGACTTGCTTTTAGGCGAATTGAATTGTTGTCTTATTGGGCACTAGCAAGTGAGTGGTAGCCAGGTCCATGCATGATATAAAAGAAAAAAAAGCTGCGTGCATGGTATTGATTTTTGATGTGCAAAACATTCTGAACAGAGCACATTTAATTTTAGCCTATTTAAACACTGTTGTATAAAATAAGTATTGGGAGCCCCTGTATATATATATATATATATATATATATATATATATATATATATATATATATATATATATATATATATATACGGGTATATGCTTAAAAAATCACAGTAGATGCACGTGACTTCATAAATAAGTGAATTCCACAGGAAAATGATAGTCAGAAATCCAAGCGCTTTCGTCTTTACTAAGACATTATCAAGGAGCGAATGATTTCGCTCCTTGACAATGTCTTAGTAAAGACGAAAGCGCTTGGATTTCTGACTATCGTTTTCCTGTGGAATTCGCTTATATACGAGTATATATGCATTTTCCTTGTAACTGGCAACATCGTCTCTCCACATCAGCCCTCACAACACGGCACTACTGGTTAGTTTGGTCACCCACTGGTGATGGAAGTTCAGTGGGTTGTCCCCACTCTTTGCCCGATGCCACAAGAGACAGATATGGAGGTCAGGGGATACAAAGGAAGGGGCAGGGCGCAGTAGAGGGCTTTACTCCGCAACCAGATATAAATTTTGGCAATGGCAACGCCCTAGATTGAGAGAAAAATGGGGTGACTAAAGATTTAGTTTTCTGAGACCTCTGTGGCTTCTTAGTCATTATGGTCAGCTCAGCTCGTTTGCTGCATAATTATACCATTTACATATATTATATATATAAATATACATATGTGTGTGAAAACATTCTAATTATCAATGTTCTTTATTTGGGGAAGGTCAACGATCTCGAGAACCAAAACCACGTAGGTAAATTCAACGTGTGATCATTTTTAATCGAGATCACTGAAAGTAAATCAGCCATCTTCTCCTGTCACCACTTGCGATTCACACACATTAAGAAAACGGCGTCTCCTCTAGTGCTGTGAGCTGTCCGTACCTGACTATCAGGAAATTTGAATTTTGGTGGCTAATTTGAATGCCATACTCTAACTTGAAAATCTCATTATATCAAAAACAAACCCTGAAAGGCACCTCTCCAGAATACGAGCTTTCAGAAAGGCTTAAGTATCACGGCTGTATGTTTTATATCGCTCCACAGATTAATTAGGTCCCTCACCCACCCACCCACCCACCCCTACCACATCCCCTGCACGTCAAAAAGCGATGACTTGGATCTTCGGAACGACACAACGGATTTCGATGAAATTTGGCACGATTAGAGACCTTAGAAGGAAACCTCTAAAGCCAAAGTTTCATCTCATTCGGTTGAACATTTCCCGAATTATAAAGGGCCAAAGTCTGGATTTTTGTGTACTACTCCGGTTGGCTGGGCTTCAACAACCGCCAACTACCGAGGTGGTTGATGGTCGCTTTTCTATGTAGTGGAGCTTTTGTCATATCAAGAAGGGCAATGAACAAAATAGCTTAAGATAAAGAGAGAGAGAGAGAGAGATGGGAAGAAGTAAGATATTTCATACAAGAAATTAAAAGGAAGAATAAATTTTCATGATTTCCAACTATTCAGATGAAAATAAACCTGGTTTTCGTAAGAGAGCCAAGCAATGCAATATTCCAATATTCTCTATGTAGCTTTTGTCATATCAAGAAGGGCAATGAACAAAGTAGCTTACGATAGAGAGAGAGAGAGAGAGAGAGAGAGAGGATGAGAGGTGAGACGAGAGAGAGAGAGAGAGAGGGAGAGAGAGATGGGAAGAATTAAGATATTTCATATAAGAAATAAAAGAGATACATTTTATGAATAAGACTGGTTTTCACAAGAGAGCCAAGTAATGAAATATTCCAGACATTTTGGTGAGCCATTTTAGCATCTGTTAATGGTTGTCAGCATTTTTTTTTTCTTGGTTTTGCCGCTTTGGGACCAGGTTTCTTTTTTTCGGTGTTAGATCTCATTAAGGTGTTTTCTTCTTTTTTTTCAAGTGGCTTTTAAAAAATCATACGAAATTTTGTTCGTGGGAGGCGATCAAGAATGGCTGAAAATCTCTCACAGTTTTATGCCGATAAAGAGGATGAATTGTTTATAATAGTTCTGACGATGTTGTGGCTATTACTTAGATGAAAACTGCGCCGAACTTTCTTCCGCGCAATCGAGTTTTCTGTACAGGGCATAATCAAGGCCACCGAGACTAGATCTATCTTTAGTTGGTCTCGGTATAATGCTGTAAGAGGCGCGGCCCATGAAACTCTCAGCCGGCTGTGGTGGCCTATGTCGCTGCGTTGCCAGAAGTACGATTATGGATAACTTTAACCTTAAACACAATAAAAACTACCGAGGCTAGAGGGCTGAAATTTGATATGTTTGATGATTGGAGGGTGGATAATGAAGACTCCAATTTGCAACCCTCTAGCCTCGGCAGTTCTTAAGAGCTGAGGGCGGATAGAAAAAGTGCTGACAGACAGACAAAGCTGGCACAATAGTTTGCTTTTCAGATACTAAAAGAGAACACACTTCCAGAGTACAGAGAAAGCCTGAATTACTCTGAGTTTTTCTTTGCAACGTTATTTAACGCTTTCAAGATTTAGTATATATTACAAGGGATTCTTTGCCGACAGTTTTGAGCTGCAGTCTATTAGACTGATACTTGAAAAGCCAGTTCAGTGACTGTGTTGGACTTAAATACCGTAGCTCTCTCCAAAATTGTTTAATGTTACAGGTATATCTTAATTTTGTATTATATCTGTAATTGTGACCAAGTTTAGGAGGATGATTTAATTAGTAATGATGTGTTTTTATGCTAATATTTTATGTAGCTGATTTTTTTATGTAAAATACTTTTAATGGATATTTAGATATAAATCTATGTGTATATTACTTTAATCAGCAGAGGTCTAATTTTAAATAAACATTTTATGTATATTTCAATACAGTGCACATTGTAAGAATACCCATCTTAATATTGTGGAATAAAGGTATTATTATTATTATTATCATTATTATTATTATTATTATTATTATTATTATTATTATTATTATTATTATTATTATTACATTTTCTGTAGTGAGATTTGCTCTGTTACCTGACTCTACATTGCCAAGAACTGTTGCTTATGACTCTAGTGTCAAGAACTGTGGCTCTAATTATCTCTGATTTCCATAGCTAATTTGTATAATAAGTTTATTGTAGATTTTGCTTACTCTCACCAAATTCGTACCACTTTTTTTTTTTTTTTTTTTTTTTTTTTTGCAAATCTTGACTGAATGTCTACGTTAAATTCTGATGCTATTATAATCTTTGCCTTCCATAATCTCCTCAAGAGAAACATCCAGTAACTTTAAAGCTTTTAGAGACAGAAGAAGAATACTTTTAATTGTGCTGCAGTACCAGTTAGCTATGATAATAATAATCAGACTTTACGTGTCTACTGTCTTCTTTCGGTCTTATAGCTATCATAACCAATCACCTTAGTCTTTTAAGATATTAACTTTGCTAGTTATTATTAGTATCTATTCGCCTGAAGAGAACAGAATGCATTTAGTAGTATTATCATATCACTGATGTTCCAATGAACAACCCTACGGAATGGAAAACTAAAAGTCCAGTATCTTTGTACATTAGGCCTCTTCTCAGAGGAATTATTTCTGGTGATTAGAAATTCACTTCTCGATTTAATGTGGTTCGGATCCCACAATAAGCTGTATAGCTCCCG
>NC_061109.1:8680075-8702575 GCF_015104395.2 Macrobrachium nipponense
TTGACATGTTCCAATAGAGGTTGTGGATAATTCAACTGAAAAATTGGTATTAGTGTTTCTCTGGGGTTTTTTCCCCCATTTCCATTGGACATAAATTTTTCAGTACTTATCTTATGTTTATCAGATCAATATGTCCTCAAAGAGTATGGGAACAGCCAGTTATTTGCTATTCTAACGGCAGTAAATTCAAATCACCAATTCACCCAAAAAAAAGTAGAAGAATGCGCCGAAGAAATCTAGATTTCTGTACAGCGTATAATGCTTTGCTAAAACTACCAACTATGACCGGCAGCTCTCCAGTTGTTCACCAGATGCGGTAGAGTGAGGGTACGTCCCATGGCTCCAGAAAGCGCTGCCAGATGCACGATCCATGGCTAACCTTAACCTTTAACAAAATAAAAACTACTGAGACTAGAGGGCTGCAATTTGGTATGTTTGATGAATGGAGGCTGGATTATTAATATACCAATTTGTTGCGCTCTAGCCTCAGTAGTTCTTTAGAATTCACTGGTATATCAAGGTGTCGCTGTCGGAGGCAAGATGGTCACTCTAACGACATCTTGAATCTCGTTGTTGAGTGAATGCCACGCTTCTCTCTGAAATATTTGGTTGAGGCAACGTGACTGCCAGGTCGATAACTCTTAGGTGGAGGCTGCATGCCACTGGATTCCCTAAGGCGCAGTTTTGTGACCTACAACCTTCTGCAGTGTCAGCACATTGCGATCCAGCTGGGATGCTTCTTTGTAATGGTCTTATGATGTTTTGAACTACAATAACGTCCAAGGGGGTTCAGTGTTGGCTAAGACGAAGCCATACAGTGCTTATGTGGTACATAGGGTGGAAGACTTGACCCTCTGTCGCTTTGGAGTGATGGTAACGGGTCTCTTCATAGTGCTTGATAATTTACTCTTAAGCAGTGATCTATTGTTCTGTTCCTTCCAAAGCTCCTTTTAGAGTCACTTAATAGTTACTTCACCACCTGTATCCTCCGTTCGTCTATGTTAATGAGCTCCACCTCCTACACATTACTACCTGGCCTGCTTAGCTGGTCCAACATCCCGGAGATGTTCCAGAAGGTGAGGAGAAGCCTGCTAGAGCTCTGGGCAAGTTATTATCGCTTGTTTCTGTTTGCTCATTGTTCAGCATCTGCTGCGGACAGCAAATTGCCAACTTTCTCTGGTCTTCGGTTGGAATCCAGGTGC
Source organism: Macrobrachium nipponense (assembly GCF_015104395.2). NCBI lineage: Eukaryota > Metazoa > Arthropoda > Malacostraca > Decapoda > Palaemonidae > Macrobrachium > Macrobrachium nipponense. The sequence continues at coordinate 8,681,278 of NC_061109.1, forward strand.
CACGGAATTGGCCTCTCTTCCACACTTACGTTATAACTGGAACTCTGGGGAGAGGGAAGGTAGGATCAGAAGGGGTACGTATGTGTATATGTATGTATGCGCATTAAGCTACAAATGTCCTTTAATATCCAGTTCGCTCTACCTTGGAACTAATATATTTTCATATATGTTAACCGAAGGGGAATTTTTTAGTTGATAATAATTTCGTCTTCTCAGGGGTTCGAACCAGAACGCAGCGGACAGCGGAGAAATCAGAACTTCAGTGCTGTTATCGACTGGACCAACAAGTGAGGTATAAGTTGATACCGATTCCGACCTTACAAATCACTGTCGAACTCAGATATTTATAGTTAGAATTAATATCCAACCCAATCTGCCATGTTAACAAAGTCGAAAATTTGCCGAACGTAGCCGTGTTATGAATTTTTATCACATCACCGTGAAACCGATACGTATGTTTATATGGCTGTTTGTATGTATGTATGTATAGCCAATGATATTAACCGTCCTGAAGGGAAGGCAGGATCAGAAACGATATGTATATGTGTATATGGCTGTTTGTATGTATGTATGTATAGCCAATAATGTTAATCCTCACCACTAATTTGGAAGATTCTGTCTCCAGCAGGAGATCTCCGCTGCAGTGAGACGAGATAAAAGAGGAGACTGGAGCTGTACCGAGTGCAACCCAGCAGCGCAATCGCACGAAACAGTAATTATGTGCAAGGAAATGCGAGGCTCATACATAAATTCTGACGCGAGTGTGTGTGTGTGTGTGTGTGCTCTAGGTATATTAAAAGAAACCTGGAGTTTCAGCCCGACCCCGAGTCTCGTATTCATCGCTTGTTTACTGAATCCGTCGACACATCGCTTCGGTGGTCCTCCTGGAAGGGCAAATGAATCTTAATTAAGTTGTTCTTTCTGGTCGGATCCTGAAGACAATTACACAAAAAGCGTACGAGAAAGTTCTCCGGCAGGCAGTGAAAGCAGCTAGAGAGAGAGAGAGAGAGAGAGCTCTAGTTTAAAATGCTTGTTAAAACGTTGCAAATTGCGCTAACCTATTTTTATAAAATTCATTATTACCGTGTGCCAGCACAGTTTGCATATATATATGTATATATATATATATATATATATATATATAGATATATATATATATATATATATATATATATATCTGTGTGTAAAATATATATATATATATATATATAGATATATATATATATATATATATATATATATATATATATATATTATATCTGTGTGTATTATATATATATATATATATATATATATATATATATAGATATATATATATATATATATATATATATATATATATATATATTATATATATATATATGTAGATAGATAGATAGATAGATAGATATAGTTATATAAATATAGATAGATCATATATATATACATATATATATGTGTGTGTGTGTGTGTGTGTGTGTGTATGTGTATAGCTGAATCACGAAGTTTGGAACGTGATAAATCCATAAATAAGGTATAAGTCACGAGGGAAAATATAAACAACGGAGTTACTACAAGATCTTTTGACTCAACGTCCTTTACTTAGCTTTTTTTTTAAATAAAGCTGACTACATATAACGTATGCAAGCCCTACTGGATGATGATGTGACTTATAAAAAACTAACAAAAATTCCCCTTGATCAAGTCATAAAAAACTTTAATAGCCACAGTGAAAAAAAATCCTTAAAGACAAAAGAGAACTACTAGGCAAATTGTCAGTCAAATTTCCTTCGCTACCTTACCTGTGCAGATTAGTCAAAACGCACAAAGAAAATAACAACCCTATGCAGCCTTATTATCAGTACTGTTGGCTCAATTTCATTTAAACTTTCGAAATATATCACTGAGATCTTGTCCCTGTTACTTGGAACCATCTCCGATTCCCATATATATAATTCTCTAGATTTAGTGACAAATTTAAAAAAATTACTCTTTGCCCCACTGATAGATTCGTTAGTTTTGATGTATGTTCTCTTTTTACTAAAGTCCCTATAGACTCTATTTAGAATATCTTAGTAATGAACTAACTCAGCATGAATTACTTCTACCTATAAGTCACATTATTTCACTCACTAGGTTGTGCATTTATGATTGTAAGTTTATATTCAATGGTGAATTTTATTAACAAATATTTGGCATGGCGATGGACAACCATTTATCACCACTCCTCTCAAACTTGTACATGGAATTCTGTGAAAAACGCTACTTACCTAATGTCATTTATATTCCTGTAAAGTGGTATAGATATATGATGATATTTTAGTTGTTCTGCCTGCTGGTGTTGATATAAATGATTTACTCTCTAAATTAAATAACCAGGTACCATCAATTAAGTTACAATTGCCTCCCTTTGTTAGATGTTTTTGATACATAGAGAACCATTTCAATGTAAATTCAGTATTTATAGGAAACTAACCAACAACTTAACTTATGTTCATTTCTATTCAGGCTACCATCTTAACATCAAAATATCAATTTTTTCTTCTGTTTTTACGAACATTGCGTATTGTCAGTCCCCAATATTTGGATCAAGAAATTGAATTCATAAGAAAAATAGGGAAAGATTTATGTTATACTTCACATATATTAGATATTTGCTATAATAAAGCCCACAAAAAGTTCTGCAGTGTAAGTAACACTGAGAAAGAAAATCCAAGAACATTCTCAGTTTGCCTTATTTCAACGGATTTGAAACCATTAAATCATTGATAAAAGCCTTAAGGTCAACCTTGTTTTTCCTATAATAACACACTAAAAGGAATGTTAATAAAAAATGGCCCCAGGGAAAGCACAACATAATATGTAAAATTCCATGTATGGACAGCCCCTCCTTTTATCTCGGACAGTTGAGCACGGGATTAGAAGTAAGATTAAAGCAGCATAAATATTCCTGTGAAAACTGGGCAAACATCTGGATGCAATATTCATTCATTTAAGTGAAAACAACCATCAGATAAATTGGATTGGTCGTTCAGTAATTGCAAGATCAAAAGATGTCTTATCACAAAATCTTTTAGAATCTGCCATAATACAACTTACTTCCCATTGTAATTTTAATATTAGTCGTGGCCTGTTTCATTTAGACCCTTGTATTTGTAACATGTTTAAGAATGACCTCAAAGATATAATTACAGACTTAAATACAAAGTAGTTGCCTTAGATATATTTTCTTTGTATATGTATGTTTAATATGTTTTGTGAATAAGTTTTTGTTTACCAAAGATCTGAGTGTGGTCAGCTGTTGCCCTGTATTATCCTTTAATTGTCTTGTCACTGTGTGTGAGCAGTTGGACTTAATCTTTTTGTTCTTAAATTGTACCCATGTTTATGCTTGTTTGGAAAGTTACTCATTCTCCTGGTGTGTCGCGGATTCTATGTAACTAATCTCCTTATAATCCCTATCTGTCACTTGTACGACCTTTCCTGTACCCTCAATTTCTCATGTAAGTCGGTTTGTCTGGTAAGTAAAGGACGCCGAGTCGAAAGATCTTGCAGAAACTCCGTTGTTTATCTATCCTTCGTGGGCTTACCTTTACCCCTTATATATATATATATATATATATATATATATATATATATATATACATATATATATATATATATATATATATATAAGGTAATATATATTCATCGGCAATGTCCTTTAATATCCAATTGCTCTACCAAGACATGTATTTTCATATATGTTAACCGAAAGCGAATTTTTTTTTTAGTGATAAAAATATCGTCCTAACAAATTCCCCTTCGGTTAACATATATGAAAATATATTAATTCCGAGGTAGAGCGAACTGGATATTAAAAGATATTTCTAGCTCGATGAATGTATAAGAATCACGGTGATGTGATAAAAATTCATAGGAATATATAGATATATATATATATATATATATATATATATATAATATATATATATATATATATATATATATATATATATATATATATATATTCAATTCCAAGAACGCTTCTATTATGAAATACAAAGAGCAAAAATATATTGAGGTAAACGGCTATCAGTTTTATGCTCCGATTCTTAATTAAAAAGTGGTTTGATCCTGTCATCATAAACTTGGATCGAGAGGTCAGAGATCATGGTGAAGAATGGGTGACTTTTAAGTAGGTAGACCCACCCAAAAAGTCAAGTCAGTTTTTTTTTTTTCTTCAATTAAGTGAGTTCCTAGGCATTGTCTCCGCAGTGTTCAGCCGTTAAAACTATTAGGCTGGCTTTGTCTGTCCATCTGCCCTTTTTCTGTCCTCCCTCAGATCTACAAAACTACAGAGGCTTGAGGGCTGCAATTCGGTATTTTGATCATCCACCCTCCAATCATCAAAGATACCAATTTGCAGCCCTCTAGCCTCACTTGTTTTCATTTTATTTCTGGTTACATTTAGCAACAATCGTACTTCTGGTAGCGCTATAAGTACCAACAACATAGGCCACCACCAAACCATAACTCAGTTTCATGGGCCGTGGCTGAGGCCACCACCGGACTGCAAGCTCTATTGCTTCAGTACATTTTTTACTTGTTTTATTCCTTAATTGTATTTTTTTTTATTGAAAAAAAAAATTGCGTGCTTGATATTTCTCCTAAGTTCCCCACGCCTCACTTGAATGTATACGTACGTTACGTTATGTGCCTTAAGCTACAAATGTCTTTTAATATCCAATTCGTCCTACCACGGAATTAATATATTTACATATATATATTAACCTAAGGGAAATTTTCTAGTTGATAATAATTTCGTCCTCTCGTGGGTTCGAACCAGCGCCCAGCGGAGAAATCAGGACTTCAGTGACATTACTGACTCGGCCAACAGTGGCACTGAAGTCCTGATTTCTCCTCTGTGTGCCGGTTCGAATCCACAAGAGGATGAAATTATTATCAACTAAAAAATTTCCCCTTCGGTTAACATATATGAAAACAGATTAACTCAGTGGTAGAACGAATTGGATAACAGGACATTTGTAGCTTAATGCATGTATATGAATCACGGCGATGTGATAGAAATTCAAGTACATTATAGTTATATGTATTATATATATAAATACATATAGTATAAATATTTCAATAACTATCTCCGTACCTATTTTATATATATATATATATATATATATATCATATATATATATATATATATATATATATATATATATATATATATATATATATATAAATGAGTGTATTTTTAATGTAATACATCAGTATATTATGAAGATAAAAAGGCCCATAAAACACTATTTTAACGTTGCAACCATATATTTCGAGCACTTCCTTCTGTGCTCCTGATCACTGGTAAATATGGACATAGGATGTCTGACAAAAGTTATATATACAAAAACATATGTAGGTATTGCAGTAAGTCCCTGTTTGTGACCCAGGAAGGGTGGAAATTAAGCTATTCCCTGGTGATTTTTGTCCTTAGGCCACTCCTCAAGCAGGTGTCCAAGAACACCTGACCACCGGATGAGTCGCAAGACGGGAGTTAATGAGGCCAAAAATCACCAGGGAACAGTTTACTTTCCACCCTACCTGGGTCACAAACAGAGAGAGACCTACTGCCACACCTACATAAGTTTTAGTATATATACTCTTGTAAGACATCCTATGTCCATATTTTACCAGTGATCAGGAACACAGAAGGAAGTGCTCTAAATATATGGTTGCAACGTTAAAATAGTTTTATGGTGCTAGGAAAATTCGGTCCCAGAAGATTCGGTCCCAGAAAATTTGGTCCCAGAAAATTTCTAAAATCTAAATAACCAAGCCCAATATAACCTTTCTGGAAAAAGGCATATAAATACATGGAAAATATGATGTTAGAAGAAATGAAAATCTTTTATTTCTATCAATAACTGTAATGACTCGTTTGGTTTAGAGATCAATTGTTTAGCAATCCAGACGAGATATTTTACAAAAATCAACAAGAGCGTGAGAACTTTGTAAGCCTGGGATTTGTTTACAAACTGTAAACAAAAGGGTACGTGTTGTTAAATGATGTTTTTAGGTAGTTTTGTCATATAGGACTTTAAGCACTTGTAATGGTATTTGAGAAAGATAATTTGTATACTTTCATTAACATTCATTGACACCGCCTATATATAAGAAACGGTGACATTTGTAACTCAGTTTTTAGTACTCTTCTTCCAGGATAAGCACAATTTTCCTATTTGAAGAACCCCATCATGGCTGCAAAATCAATACCAATAGACTTTAAAGTTATTTTGAGCTAACATATATTGGACCAAAGAGAGGAAGACGTGGCAGACGAGAACAGCCTTTATATCCAGTTGATTTTTGGAATGTTCACGATAGGGTCATTCAGGAATGCCACGACAAACAATGCATTTGAGTTTCACTCAGCACTGCGCGCATCAGTAACGAGTCTATAAGCACCCAAACATTTGGAAGCTTATTGATGCTCTGCGAAAAGAAGAATTCCTTACACAGACCAAGATAATTCAGGCGCAAAGAGGAGATAATCCGCAAAAGAAGAAAAATACAGTCAACAGATGCGAGAATAAAAAAATCTTGTAGAACCATATGATGGTGAAAATAAAGTAGCTTCCTTAAGGCTATTGCTCATTCATTGCATAATTTTTCTTTTATATTTTGATAGTTTAAAACATTAGTTTCTTATAATTTTTAAACTTCTACTGATTTATTTTAAATAGAATTTACCTATTTCAGGGTTTGATCAATTTGATAAAAAGAAATATTATGTATGACTTAAATAATCGATTAAGCATGTGTTTTTATTCATACTTTTTAAACTTTTATTGATGTATTTTGCTCTGCATTTTCCTAAATTATGTTTTGATTTCTTTAGTAAAAGGAATATTATGTATAACTTTAATGATGGTTTAAGCATGAGTTCTTTATGTATTTATTGATAAGAAGGAACTTGTTACTTTATATTTTTTTGCTTTTTAAACTTCTGATATGGGACCGAATTTTCTAGGACCGAATATTCTGGGACCCAATTTTCTTGATTTTGTGGACAATATGCTATACTTTTATATTATACTGTATAGGTTTTTTGTTGAAGAAACATACCTTTTTTTACACTTTTATTAATAAAACTCTAATTCTATACTTTGTTTAATTTTTTCATCACTTAGATTACGATTTCATTGTCAGTTCAGTATATAAATAATTTCTGGGACCAAATTTTCTGAGACCGAACTTTCTAGGACCGAACTTTCTGGTCACCGTGTTTTATGGGCCTTTTATCTTCATATAATATATATATATATATATATATATATATATATCTATATATATATATATATATATATATATATATACATATATATAAAATCTCCAGGGGATGTCCATGATACAACGATTAAAACATCAATTTATTCCAAGAAACGTTTCGCACATGAAATTCTCTGTGCATCATCAGTCTGTGAAAGATAAAGACACATTTATAAATAACAAACAATAAAAGTGTAAACAGAATTCACATATATTAAAAATAGTCTTAACAAAATTACATAAAAGAACAAAGTAAAAATGAAAAAACAGGTTAAAAAAGAGACTGCTTAAACACCAACCGTTCATTGTGAGGAGAGAAGATGGAATGAACTACGACAAGTTAAAAGTAACGACTTCAACTATGCCAGGTACAGAGTTGCTGAGGACGTGTTACTGTTAAGAGAGGGAACAAGCCTCTTGATATATAAAGACTCAAGGGTAGTTAATGGTCGGATGTTTGACATGGTCCTTATTATGGAAAACTGTTCTTTTTGTATTTCAATTTTGCAATTAAAAGCATGATTTCTGATGTTGGAAAATTCAGGTTGCTTTATTCTCTGACCAGTGCGAAAGCGAAGCCCAAGTGAGAGCAATATCTGACCCTTAACAGCCTTCGAGTTGATCCGACGTAAGAGCCCGGACTCCAGGGCATGTAAATTTATATATAACGTTGGATCGCATAAAAGGCTGAAGGCGATCTTTATAGTTTAAAAAGGAACCAATTGTGCAGGTATTGCTGGATATGACTTTGACTTTAAGGCATGGGATCTCATGTTCAATGATTCGTTTCAGCTGGATGTAAATTTCAAGTCAGATATATAGGGGATTGTGACATAAATAGTCTTTTAGGGACATTAAAATTAGGTTATTGGTGGCTGCAAAAATTTTGTAAGTATTTTTTGTTGATGGTTTTTTGAACAATGTCGAGTGGAAACGAATTAGATTTTAACTATAAAGATCGCCTTCAGCCTTTTATGCGATCCAACGTTATATATAAATTTACATGCCCTGGATGTCCGGGCTCTTACGTCGGATCAACTCGAAGGCTGTTAAGGGTCAGATATTGCTCTCACTTGGGCTTCAGCTTTCGCACTGGTCAGAGAATAAAGCAACCTGAATTTTCTCCAACATCAAGAAATCATGCTTTTAATTGCAAAATTGAAATACAAAAAGAACAGTTTTCCATATAGACCATGTCAAACATCCTGACCATTTAACTACCCTTGAGTTCTTTATATATCAAGAGGCTTGTTGATCTCTTAACAGTAACAGCGTCCTCAGCAACTCTGTACCTGGCATAGTTGAAGTCGTTACTTTAACTTGTAGTAGTTCATTCCATCTTCTCTCCTCACAATGAACGGTTGGTGTTTAAGCAGTCTCTTTTTAACCTGTTTTTTCATTTTTACTTTGTTCTTTTATGTAATTTTAAGGACTATTTTTAATATATGTGAATTCCTGTTTACACTTTTATTGTTTGTTATTTATAAATGTGTCTTTATCTTTCACAGACTGATGATGCACAGAGAATTTCATGTGCGAAACGTTTCTTGGAATAAATTGATGTTTTAATCGTTGTATCATGGACATCCCCTGGAGATTTTATATGTGTATTCACTGACTTGCTACAATATATATTATATATATATATATATATATATACATATATATATATAATATATATATATATATATATTAGCTTGCAGTCAGTTCAAATTATGTCGTCCATAGATGGAAATAAAAAGTTCTGCGCTATCTCCTTGAATTACCGGAGAGGTCCCCAAGATCGGTAGGCGGCCCTTTGCCAAGCGCGCCCGGGAGAGAAGACCTCCCCAACTTCGCCGGAAACGACCTTTTTAATCCCCCCTCCCCCCTCCCCTCTCATCCCTCAATAAAGAAGGGGAATCCTCCTGATGAAAAAAGTTCCCATGTTAGGACCCACAAGCACTGCGCCATTAAGGTCATCGAAAGCGCTCATTTCATTCGATCTATACAATGGAAGGTATGTCGTGGGGTCTTCATTCTCTCTCTCTCTCCTTATCTCTGCTTGCGGCGGTTGTATTTTGGTGCCAATAGTTTCTTCCTAATCAGTAATATATATATATATCTATATATATATATATATATATATATATATATATACATATACATATATATATATATATATATATATATATATATATATATCTACGTATATAAAAAACTTTGTATGTATATATAATATATATACAATATACATATATTGTTGTGTGTACGCCTTCATGTAAACATAATATCTTATATTGATGGGGAATATTCCATCGTATGACATATTAGTACCTCCTTCTTTTTTTTTTGCTTAAAATTAATTATAGTAATAACCCCTAAGGAAGGACCATCCTTGACCCCAAATACGCGATGCTCCTCAGTGACCTCAGTCTATACGAATGCGAGACTGGCATTTTGTGCTATAACTGCACGAGTGACCATTCTTCCATCGTCATCTGCAAAGAGACTTTCGAAGGGACTTTTGATCAGTAAATCAGTGATTACGTCCTAAGAGGATTACCGCATCGTTACTGCATTGTTTAAGAACCATACTAATAGATATTTGTGTTTTCTAGCTTGTTCATGCGCCAGAACTGACAGTCAGCAGTGTTTTTGTTGAACCAGCAGTTACGGCGACCGGATGGTATTCGTTTTCGGACATCAAACCATCTGGTTTCGGTGATAATCAGTGAGGGGAAAAGAAGTGATCTCTGTTTAATGTGTGAAAATGATATGTAACATTCAAGGATTGTTAACTGATGAAGGGTTTTGTTTAATTCTGCTGTTCCAACGATTCCTTTATACAACAGCTGTTTCAGACGTTAACCTACGTATAGCTGTCATCTAGTCTCATGCTAAGTATACGATAGAACTACTCTCATATGTATAGATAAGTGCACTTAAAACAATAAATGGAATGGTGAAAATCAACACCTAAATAATACATATCATAAGATACAAATATCAACTAAGGAGCGTCACTGGAGACATGTCTGGGGAGTCCTCAGGACTTCCAGCAGAACCTCCTCCTGCAGGAGGGAAGTATACAACGCGACAACAATTTTACACTGCTCCCGGAGGGGGTGTTAGTGCCTTCAGTGCACCTCACGTGGTGCACCGTAGGCATTATTTAAGGTTCTTTGCAACATCCCTGCGACCCCTAGCTGCAACTACTTTCATTCTTTTTTACTGTACCTCCTTTCATATTCTCGTTCTTCCCTCTGACTTACCACCCTCCCCCAACAATTGTCTCAAAGCGCAACTGCTTTGAGGTTTTCCTCCTGTTACACCTTTCAAACCTTCTTACTGACAATTTCCCTTTCGGCGCTGAATGACCTCATAGGCCCCAGCGCTTAGCCTTTGGCCTCAACTCTATGAAATCCAGTTGTATCTTGAACACACTTGTTCGTTATAGGCCATCAACAACGGACGGTTTCTATCACATCTTTTTCAAGTTAAATATTTAATGTGTTGTTATTTAAAGGACGAAATTCTTGGACAATATTCTAAAGTACCAGAACATTACCCAAGTCCCTCTGACTTACCTGTTGCAATATCGTTGCCAGACGTACGATTATGACTAACTTTAATCTTAAAATAAAAACTGCCGAGGCCAGAGGGTTGTAATTTGGTATGTTTGATGATTGGAGGGTGGATGTTCAATATACCAATTTGCAGCCCTCTAGCCTCAGTACATTTTTTTTTTTAGATCCAAGGGCGGACAGAAAAGTGCGGATGAGAAAGTTTTTGGAATATATATATATATATATATAATATATATATATAATATATTATATATTATATATATATATATATATATATATGCATGCATATAATTTCCTTTATTTATTTGTGATATCGGCGTTTTGTTCCTTAGTGTCTTGATGGTCTGTTTATGTTAACTGCATGTCATAATATTCGATTAGCTGGAAGCTATGAACGCAGCCACATGCATAATAGATATAAAAAAAAATAATAAAACCATAATAACGTTTTTAAGAAATATGTAGAAAAAAAATATTTTATAGATTTGAAGTATACACAGCGACTGCAACAACTATGGCGACCCACGAGAAAAAATCCCTCAAAAAAAAAAACCGGATTCAGACTATTTGTTTTGGAAAGAAAATACTGACCGAGTCTTTTTAAAAGCTTTCTTTGTGCAAGCTGTTATTGCATTCCTGCAATGCAGCCTGTTTGTGCGTTCACTTGGCCAACGCACGATGAAGGTTGGCAACAACTGCGACGCCAAATATTGCGATTCAGAAAATAGATGGAATGTAGCGTGAATTTTTTTTTTATTCCCGTAATACAGATCAGCGGCGAACTCGTAAGATGCTCTGTAGCGTCTTCTTTCAACGTCAAAAGGGGCTTCGTTTCAAGTTTATATGGTTGGTGGAAATTTTAAGATTTGTACAGAACTTATCAATGGTTTGTGGTTCTACAGGGTATATTCGAAAATATAAAATTATGGAAGTGTAGGTAACATTTCCTAACAGCACATCGCATTGACTAATAAACATCTCTATTCGCGAGTGTGGTTCTGGTCCAAGTGCTTGATGTCAAGTCTTAGTGTTTCCTGACGCATTTCCTTTTCGGATTTTCGTACCTTGTAGTGCATTCACGCAATTGCATTGGCATAAGCAAGGCAAGTATCACCCTTATGAGGGTGAAAGTTAACGATTTCGTAGGCTTACGAAGAGAGGGACCCAAACAAATGGGAAGGTCTCGCCTGAGATAACAACCAAGGTCTAATAGCAATAATGCCAGAAACTCACAGATGAAGGTAAGTTGATTTGTTTTCCTATATTAAAGATATTCCAATCACTTATGTTTGAAGTAGTGATTACCGTTTTCATAGTTACCCACTGAGAACTTGTAACCATCTGGAGTAAGATTATCCCGTAGTACACTTTGTACCAAAATTATGCAGTAAGGCTGTATAACATTTATACTTTACAATGCTACACTGCTTCCTACGTCGTTCAAAGTGGAAAGTTTTCACTATACGTAGAAAAAACTCAATGTTTGTATTGAATACTTAGAAAATTAAGATAACCCACATACTTTGATCAAAGACTCCCTTTTGAAGACATATCTCTGATCTTTCAAGGATTCCTGTAAAAGTTAAAGAAACAGCTTAGGTCTGAGATATAGCAATTTACTTGTGTAATGTGAGTTCTTTTCAGGAAGGAAATGCTTGCATCATAGAAAAGTTTCGGTAACAAGACCTCTATTTTATTATACAGTACTTAGAAATGTATACTGGTACATGACCTGATGACCTTTTAAACATTTCAGCTGCTTTATCGATTACGATCAAGCGCCAGATAGCCATGAGAAGCTTGGCTTGGTTTGTTTGTTTGTATGGTGTTTTTACGTTGCAAGGAACCAGTGGTTATTCACCAACGGGAGCAACGTGGCTTCCGAACCACGTCGAGAGTGAACTATCACCAGAAATACACATCTCTAACACCTCAGTGGAATGCTCGAGACTCGAACTCGCGGCCACTGAGGTGGCAGGTCAAGACCATACCGATCACGCCATTGAGGCACTTATGGGGAGCTTGGCTAACACAGACGTTCATTACAGCATCGCATTCACTAAATTACTAGGTACCAACAGTTGCACCAAACTCTCGTATCTTCTTAAAAACCTCAATAACTATGTGAAGTCGTACTTCACATACTCAAAGCACTGTTGATGGATACCACTGGAAACTCTCGCCTTATGGACGGCGTCCCAAACTATGAACTATGAAAGCACTGTTCAAGGAAGCATCATAGTCCTTATGCAAGGTGAGAGTATGAATGTCTCGGTGCCTTGCGGTCATGAACAGCATCGATCACTGTGCCGATAGTACCATTTACTCACCATGTTCACGGATAGTCCCTCACGCATCTGACAAGGTTAATGGAAAATAAATGAATTGACCACGTTCATGGATGGCATCGCAAACTAATGTCAGCATTCGTGGGTAACATCACAAAACAATTGCCAATGTTCATGAGTAGTAACTTTTACAGCCTCATTGCCAGTATTCAGGAGTAACTTCGAAACTCATTGCTTGTACATGGAGTATCAAACTACCTGCCTGTGTTCACAAAGTAACGTACAAACTTCCTGCTCTTGGACAGAATTCACAAATACGTGCTTATTCTATAAGTAACCTAATAGTATCAAAACTACCAACACACCTGACAAACCAGATTATATCCAATTCAGATATTCCAGTTATTCTACGCACAAAAATATCCACGACTTAAAATTTCCATACTTTCAACTAATCAGAATATTGGTTTCTTGTTCTTTGCTAACAGGAGCTCAAAGTTCGTATCTATGAGTTACTGACAAACTTCATAAAACTAATTCCATCTGCTAAAATCAGAAATCCTAAAATAACTCTAGGACAACCTTTATCTGGGGAAAAATTTTGCATAGTTTTGATGATTTTCTAGAGATTAGCTATTGAGTAAGCAAGCGCCCATTATTGTAAACGACCCGTACATTTAGGGAGATGCCTATAACTCCTCCAACCAGAAATTTATTTTTGGAGGTTTCAAGAAAGGAACCTGCCCAGTTCGAATCCTCAGAAATTCTATAGAGTCCAATGCCAACTTGATGTTAAAGATTTAAAATTCCTGCAAAACCTTTATGAATATTGGCCAAAACAGATCTGACTTAAATTAACCACAAACCTCATCCATTTCCATGAAGCTAAGATTCTAAAGTAAAACAAACCAAGACAGCAGACCTGTATATTCCATTTGTTTTATGCTGAATAGTTGCGGTTTGATGGACTACACGTTCTTAATTTCCTCAATCCTTAAGGAGATTCAATCGAGTGGAAGGTAGCCAATCGCATTCAAACACCTGATAACCCATCTGAACTTGCAATTACCTATGCAGTGGCTAGTGCAAGAAAGCTATGCAGTAGTACTAGCCACCTGAAAGAAAGTTTGATTAGTTGGCTTAAAATCACCCAAGAACCTGCTTAGTAGGTCAAATGACCTACTATGAAGAATGTAGGGCCTCCTCCACCCCCACTGATATATATATACACATATATATATTGAATGTATATATGTAAATGTATTCTGCTAAAGCAGATACGCCTCAAGTATAAAAGGCCCATCAAAAAAAACTGTTTTTGAAGCCAAGGACAATATTTCGGTGGACTGATTACCACCCTTATCAAGTAAGCGATTTAAGTCACTACTTGATAAGGGTGGGAGTGGGTCCACCGAAATATAGTCCTTGGCTTTAAATCAGAGTGTTTGAATGGGCCTTTTATTTTATTATTAAATAAAAAATGTATCAGATATCAAAAATCAGTGGTATCATATCTTTAAAAATAGTGGGTTTAATAATCTTGACACGATTCATTAAAAAAGTACATTATATTACAAAAATTGAAAACAGTAAATTCATGACAAATTAGAAAAGAACATTAAAGACAAAAGACGAATTCCCACTTCCATCTTACTCATGATGCATACAAGATTTTCCCCTCCCGCATAAGTTCTAAACAATATCTACCTAACTTTTAGCTTGAATTACAGCTTGCTAAAATCTACGGTCAAATAGAGCCTCGTTTAATAAACGAAAATTAAAATAAATACGCTGTATTTTATAAGAAATAAAATTTCTGTACTGTTTTACAGGAAAATGATTAGAATTTTATTCTTTACATTTTTATTCTAATAAATCAATCATAAATATCCTATCCTAAATTCCTGTATCTTTAACGCAACATGAAACACCTTTTTCAGACCTTTTTTTAGGCTCTTTCATAGACCTTTCCTAATCCGGCCCCCCAACAACAACAGCAACAACAAAACATCTTGTAAGCTTACTACCCGGGTAAGCGGGGAAAAAAACTACCGGAGTAAGCAGAAAAAAAACTACTGGAGTAAGTAGAACAAAAACTACCGGAGTAAGCAGAAAAAAACTAATGGAGTAAGCGAAAAAAAACTACTGGAGTAAGTAGAAAAAAAACTACTGGATTAAGCGAAAAAAACTACCGGAGTAAGCAGGAAAAAGACTACTGGAGTAAGCAGGAAAAAAACTACCGGAGTAAGGGGAAAAACTACTGGAGTAATCAGAAAAAAACTACTGGAGTAAGCAGAAAAAAAACTACTGGAGTAAGAGAAAAAAAACTAATGGAGTAAGCGAAAAAAAACTACCGGAGTAAGCAGAAAAACACTACCAGAGTAAGCGAAAAAAAAAACTGCCGGAGTAAGCAGAAAAAAAACTACCGGAGTAAGCGAAAAAAAACTACCGGAGTAAGCGGAAAAAACTACCGGAGTAAGCGGAAAAAAACTACTGGAGTAAGTGGAAATAAAAACACTACCGGAGTAAGCGAAAAAAAAACTTAAGAAAAAAACTACAAGAAAAACTACCAAAGCAAAAAATAAAAAAAGAAAACCCGAGTAAAAACAAAAATAATGTGTGAGCAAAAAAAACTACCCAACTAAGCAAAGAAATAAAAAAAACACCCGGGTAAGCGAAGAAAACAATTAAAATATAACTTGGTGGAAAAATAAAAATACCTCTTCCATACCTGTTGCTAAAGAGAACACAGCTTTATCATGCGTGAAGCTTCACCGCTGGAACAGGAACTCAAAGCTAGACTCGAACCAAAAACATCCTGGAAAAGACAAAACTTTAGAGCTGTGCGTAATTTACTCTAAATATTGTAAATTCAGGACGTTTACTCACTTCAGATTAGGGGTAAACGCCCCCCACCGAAATAGTTATGATGACTGCCGGGGATTTGTACGAGACTAAACACGCAGCAAAAATCTCCAAAATATCCAGAAAAAATATACAATACTCAAGTAGATTCACATCGACCGTGTGCATTTGATGTCTAGGCCAGTCACTTACAACGCTCCTGATTGGCTGTTGAAGAGCCAATCACAGGGCTGGAAACCCAGAGCCTCTCGAGAGAGTTCACATAGGCAGGATTTATGCTCCACCTCTCCTAAGGGATACGGGATACTTTTGAAAGACATATCCCTCAGGAGAGATGGAGATACATCCTGCCTATGTAAACTCTCTCGAGAGACTGAGAAATCCCAGCCCTGTGACTGGTTTATCAACAGCCAATCAGGAGCGTCGTAAGGGACTGGCCTAGACATCAGATGCACGCTTGATGTGAATCTACTATAGCAATAATATAGTAAAATTCCAGTGTTACCTCGCAGAAGCCCAGGGGTTTATTATAGCGACCAATGAAGCGACGATAGACGGATAATATCTCAAGCAGCAACTGTACGTAGTAGTCCACTTGCCTGACGCACGGCGTTTTTCATGCAAAAACGTCACTACAGGACCAATTACGCTACGATAAACTAAGGAATCTTCAAAATTTGAATATGGAACTTCCAAGAAAAACAAAGGGCCCACGAAATCACTTGAAGCAGAAGCCTTTTTCATATTTGTTTTCGTGACTTTCATGAAATAACGTTAATTTCGCCTGAATATTTTGTCATAACGATATACTATAATGAAATATTGTATACACATACACACACGCACACATATATACATACCTAAATACATATATATACATAATATATATATATAATATAAGATATATATATTATATATATATATATATATATATTTTACTATATATATAAGCATGGTCAGCTTAATACAACCATATAAAACCTCCAGGGTGGGAATTTCCCTGCCATGAAATCGAGATATAAAAATCACAACTTATTCTAAGAAACGTTTCGCACATGAAATTCTCTGTGCGTCATCAGTCTGAAAGAACATAAAGACACATTTATAAATAAAATACAATAAAAGTGCAAAAAACAGGAATTCACATATATTAAAAATAGTCTTAAAATTACATAAAAGAACGAAGTAAAAAACAGGTTAAAAGAGACTGCTTAAGACACCAACCGTTCATTGTGAAGAGAGAAGATGGAATGAACTAAGACACGTTAAAAGTAACGACTTCAACTATGCCAGGTACAGAGTTGCTGAGGACGTGTTACTGTTGAGGGAGGGAACAAGCCTCTTGATATATAAAGACTCAAGGTTGGTTAAAGGGTCAGGATGTTTGACATGGTCTAGTTTGGAAAACTGTTCTTTTTGTACTTCAATATTGCAATTAAAGGCATGATTTCTGATGTTGGAAAATTCAGGTTGTTTTATTCTCTGACCAGTGCGAAAGCTGAAGCCCAAGTGAGAGCAATATCTGACCCTTAACAGCCTTCGAGTTGATCCGGCGTAAGAGGCCGGACATCCAGGGAATGTAAATTTATATATAATGTTGGATCGCATAAAAAGCTGAAGGCGATCTTTATAGTTAAAAAAGGAACCAATTGTTCAATTATTCGTGTGAGGATTGATGTAAATTTCAAGTCAGATACATAATGGATCGTGACATAAAATAGTCTTTTGGGGACATTAAAATTAGGTATTGGTGGCTGTAAGAATTTCGTAAATATTTTGTTAATGGTTTTTTTTAACAATTTCGAGTGGAAATGAATTAGATTTGAAGAAACCTAACAAAAAAGTAATTTCCATGTGAAATAGTTGCCAAGACGAAGAGTATTTCAGTGCTCTATTAACCAAAGTGTGAATAGTATTAAGTTTAAAAGATTGTTGACACGAACTATAATAATTGTTAGTCAGTCCAATAAAAGTACGTTTTCTATAGACTGACGTGGAGAACTCTGAGTTAGTTCTGGTAATTTTCATCTCTAAAACAGGTGGAAACAATTCATCGTTCTCTACTTCCATTGTAAAATTGATATTAGGATGAAAGTTGTTTTAATATATCCTCAAAAAAAGAAGAACATTGCCATGGGTGTTGAAACAAGACAAAAGGTATCATCAACATATCTATGATATTAATGAGGGCTTAAAGTTAGAATCACACCGGATTTAAAAACTCAGACTCCAAATGAGACATAAAAAAAATTTGCAAAAATGGGGCCTAAAGGAGAACCCATAGCAACTCCATCGACCTGCGAGTAGAGTCGCTGATTAAATACAAACATCGAATCTTGCACTGCAAGATCAAGTAATTGTTTAAAAATAGCCCGATTAAAACCATGGAAATTTGTATCTTCATCAATAAATATTTTGTTAAGTATAATATGATGGTTTCATTAAGAGGTTGTTAAATAGAGACTCAACGTCAAAACTAACATATAGTAATCTCCATCTTGTCTGGTAATCAGTTGTTGAAAGTCATATCCATTTTTAAAGAGTATTCATTATTTTACTATATTCAGATAAAAGTCCAGCTAAATATATATATATATATATATATATATATATATATATATAATATATATATATATATATATATATATATATATGCGTATGTATGTGTACCGTATATTGGACACATTACATAGAAGTTGCTATACTGGTATATGATTCGCAACAAGGTAGAACTGAATATGTCTATAACTGAATGTATTTGAACCCATGCAATACTGCTGTGAAACTGATACCTGAGTTTTCATGCAGGATATTTATATCGTATTTTTTCTTATTAATTGTTGAAATATTCAGGCTGCTATTTGTGGTTGCTGTGTCATCTCAGTCTATAGGGGATAACTGCCACCTTTGAGTAAAGCACTGAAAATCTCGGTATTGGGAGCTCGTTTGAAATATTACGTCTACTGCTTTTTTTGTTATCTGACTTTTGTGAGAGTCAGTCTGCAGCACTTTTACCTTTTCTTCAGAGTTATTTGTTTGGTCCCGATGCGAGTGAACATTTTGATTGTAAGGGTAAGGGAGGGCTCTCTCTCTCTCGTCATTCTCTCTCTCTCTCTCCTCTCTCTCTCTCTCTCTCATGTATATATATATATATATATATATAGATATATATATATATATATATATATATATTATTATATATATACACATAGTATACATATGCACACATACTGGCTGACCAACCCGGTGCTGCCCGGGAAAACTCTCAATGACATCTTTGTGTAGGGGAAGGGAGAAAAGGGACAGGGGAGGGGAGGGGGAAAGAGGGAAGGGGGGAGGGAGGGTGGGAGAGGGATGGGGAGGGGAAGGAAGAAGGGAGAGGGTCTGACTGAAGCCTATTCGATATACATATTATAATGGCACTCGCTTTCTACGTATACTGACTGAGATAAGACTCTTACTACTACTTTTGCTTCATCTGATTTATCAGGTTGTGGAGTAAAGCCCTACTACGTCCTACCCATTCCTTGGCTTCCCCTGACCTCCATATCTGTCTCTCGTGGCTGGGCTTCTCTGCCCCTTTTGTGATTTCAAAACTTTTCGCCCGTGATAATATTTGAAATGTCCAATCGTCTCAGATCCTTCTCCAGGTTTCTCTGCTCTGTGGGAGTAGATTTCACATCTGAATGCTCTCCTTGCTATCAATTTGCCTTAAGCCGATTACAGACCTCCAGAGGGAGGCGAAAGTATCTCGGATTTCCCTGATGAATGTGTTACATATCTGCCTTCCTGACTTACGCAAGCTTCGGCCTGCACGGGACCTTGAAACGTCTCGGTCGGCTACTTATTTATCCCCTCTCTACTCTCTCTCACTCACTGTCTCTCTCTCTGGGGCTCTCTCTTTGATAGTTACTCAACATATCTATATCTGCAGCCTAGTTCCAGGGAGAAGCTCTTATAACATCCAGAAAGTAATCGAATGAGGAAATGGCGAGCGGCGGTTTTCAAATGAAAAACGTCCTCGAATTGTGTCCTATCTCTTCCGAAGTTCCACTTTTTTCTTGTCCTCCTGGTTCATTGAGATGAACCCTAACCTGGTTCACAGAGAGAACACGCTCATGGGAATCAGGTCTGGTGATTACAACCGAAGATGAGATGAAGGGAGGTTCTTGTTTCCTGATTTGCTCACAAATGTAGTTCCGATTAGATTTTGACAATTAATCACGCATTTGGTGAAAAATGTTGAGTAGTTACACCAACTGCATTAAAAAAAATAACTTGAATCTCAGTAACTTTACATAGACGGTAGTTTACCCCAAATACGTTTTTACAAGTTACTAGACTTTGATTTTTACATTCATCAGATTTCAATATTTCTTCAAAATTTAGAATATTTTCTGATATCTCTTGAAAATTCCCTGGTCTCTCCCTGAGAGTCCTGAAAAATCTGGAAGTCTTTTGTCTCTTGAAAATTCCCTGTCTCTCCCTGAGAGTCCTTGAAAATCTTGAGTCTTTTCTGATATTTCTTGAAAATTTCATCTTTCTCCAAGATATTTTTGAAATTTAGTGTCTTTTACTGATATCTATTCCACAATTGGTGTATTTTTTTAATGTCTTCAATATATGTCTTTCTGACATTTCTTATAAATTTAGTGAGCTTCTTTTGAGAAAGTTTTCTTCCCCCCCCCCCCTTTAATTCAATTTTTTTTTGGGGGGGGGGAAATATGGTCTTTACTGATATTTACTTCAAATTTAAATAGGTTTTTTCTGATATTCCTTCAGAATGCAGTTTTCTGTTTCGTTATTTCTTCTTCAAAAATATAGGCCTTTTTTCTTATATTTCTTCAAAAATAGTGTCTTTTCTATATTTATTTCAATTTTAGGTGTCTTTTCTTTTTTTCGTGTCAGTTTCTTCAAAATATAGTGCCTTTTCTGACATTGCTTCTAATCTTAGTGCCCTTTTCTTATATTTCTTCAAAATATAGTGTCTTTTACTGATATTTCTTCGAATTTTAGCATGTTTTTCCTATATTTCTCCAAAATACAGCGTCTTTTACTGACATTTCTTGAAATTTTCCTGCTTTTTCTATTATTTAATTCAACATACAATGTCTTTTTCTGAAATGTCTTCCAGTTAATGTATTTTTCTGATGTTTCTTCAAAATGTAGTGTCTTATTTTTCTATACTTTCACTTGAACAGGACAGGAGGCTGGATATGTATTTGAAAAAAGTCCTGAATTAGACGATTGCTACGAAATGTTCTAGCAAGGAAACAT